>NW_027490306.1:300000-391530 GCF_050948175.1 Xylocopa sonorina
GTGTTATGTATTCCTCGTCTACACTTCAAATGAATGTAAATGCAACACTTCCTAGCAAGGAAATAGCTTTTGCAGATGTCTACGTATCGTAGCAATAGGGTTCTAATGCTTCTTAAATCGCGATATCGCATCGCATTTCTATGTTTCATGATAAGATATAATATGATTTGCGAAGTGTTATGTATTCCTCGTCTACACTTCATATGAATGTAAATGCGACACTTCCTTGGTAGGAAATAGCGTTTGCAGATGTCTACGTGTCGTAGCAATAGTGTTCTTATGATTCTTACAACGCCATATCGTATCTCATTTCTATGTTTCATGGTAAGATATAATATGATTTGCGAAGTGTTATGTATTCCTCGTCTACACTTCAAATGAATGTAAATGCGACACTTCCTAGCAAGGAAATAGCTTTTGCAGATGTCTACGTATCGTAGCAATAGGGTTCTAATGCTTCTGAAATCGCGATATCGCATCGCATTTCTATGTTTCATGATAAGATATAATATGATTTGCGAAGTGTTATGTATTCCTCGTCTACACTTCATATGAATGTAAATGCGACACTTCCTTGGTAGGAAATAGCGTTTGCAGATGTCTACGTGTCGTAGCAATAGTGTTCTTATGATTCTTACAACGCCATATCGTATCTCATTTCTATGTTTCATGGTAAGATATAATATGATTTGCGAAGTGTTATGTATTCCTCGTCTACACTTCAAATGAATGTAAATGCGACACTTCCTAGCAAGGAAATAGCTTTTGCAGATGTCTACGTATCGTAGCAATAGGGTTCTAATGCTTCTGAAATCGCGATATCGCATCGCATTTCTATTTTTCATGATAAGATAGAATATGATTTGCGAAGTGTTATGTATTCCTCGTCTACAGTTCAAATGAATGTAAATGCGACACTTCCTTGCAAAGAATTAGCGTTTGCAGATGTTTACGAATCGTAGCAATAGATTTCTAATGCTTCTTAAAACGCGATATCGCATCTCATTTCTATGTTTCATGGTAGGATATAATATGATTTGCGAAGTGTAATGTATTCCTCGTCTACACTTCAAATGAATGTAAATGCGACATTTCCTTGCTAGGAATTAGCGTTTGCAGATGTCTACCTATCGTAGCAATAGGGTTCTAATGCTTCTTAAAACGCGATATCGCATCTCATTTCTATGTTTCATGGTAATATATAATATGATTTGCGAGGTGTTATGTATTCCTCGTCTACACTTCAAATGAATGTAAATGCGACACTTCCTTGAAAGGAAATAGCGTTTGCAGATGTCTAGGTATCGTAGCAATAGAGTTCAAATGCTTCTTAAAACGAGATATTGCATCTCATATTCATGTTTCATGATAATATATAATATTCATTGCGAGGTGTTATGCATTCCTCGTCTACGATTCAAATGAATGTAAATGCGACACTTCCTTGCAAGGAAATAGCGTTTGCAGATGTCTAGGTATCGTAGCGATAGAGTTCTAATGCTTCTAAAAACGCGATATGGCATCTCATTTCTATGTTTCATGGAAAGATATAATATGATTTGCGAAGTGTTATGTATTCCTCGTCTACACTTCAAATGAATGTAAATGCGACACTTCCTTGCAAGGAAATAGCGTTTGCAAATGTCTACGTATAGTGGCAATAGGGTTCTAATGCTTCTTAAAACGCGATATCGCATCGCATTTCTATGTTTCATGGTAAGATATAATATGATTTGCGAAGTGTTATGTATTCCTCGTCTACACTACAAATGAATGTAAATGCGACACTTCCTTGCAAAGAAATAGCGTTTGCAGATGTCTACGTATCGTAGCAATAGACTTCTAATGCTTCTTAAGACGCGATATCGCATCTCATTTCTATGTTTCATGGTAAGATGTAATATGATTTACGAAGTGTTATGTATTCCTCGTCTACACATCAAATGAATGTAAATGCAACACTTCCTTGCAAGGAAATAGCGTTTGCAAATGTCTACGTATCGTAGCAATAGGGTTCTAATGCTTCTTAGAACGCGATATCGCATCGCATTCCTATGTTTCATGGTAAGATAGAATATGATTTGCGAAGTGTTATGTATTCCTCGTCTACACTTCAAATGAATGTAAATGCGACACTTCCTTGCAAAGAAATAGCGTTTGCAGATTTTTACGAGTCGTAGCAATAGATTACTAATGCTTCTTAAAACGCGATATCGCATCTCATTTCTATGTTTCATGGTAGGATATAATATGATTTGCGAAGTGTAATGTATTCCTCGTCTACACTTCAAATGAATGTAAATGCGACATTTCCTTGCTAGGAAATAGCGTTTGAAGATGTCTACCTATCGTAGCAATAGAGTTCTAATGCTTCTTAAAACGCGATATCGCATCACATTTCTATGTTTCATGGTAAGATATAATATGATTTGCGAAGTGTTATGTATTCCTCGTCTACACTTCATATGAATGTAAATGCGACACTTCCTTGGTAGGAAATAGCGTTTGCAGATGTATACGTATCGTAGCAATAGTGTTCTTATGATTCTTACAACGCGATATCGTATCTCATTTCTATGTTTCATGGTAAGATATAATATGATTTGCGAAGTGTTATGTATTCCTCGTCTACACTTCAAATGAATGTAAATGCAACACTTCCTAGCAAGGAAATAGCTTTTGCAGATGTCTACCTATCGTAGCAATAGGGTTCTAATGCTTCTTAATACGCGATATCGCATCTCATTTCTATGTTTCATGGTAGGATATAATATGATTTGCGAAGTGTTATGTATTCCTCGTCTACACTTCAAATGAATGTAAATGCGACACTTCCTTCCAAAGAAATAGCGTTTGCAGATTTTTACGAGTCGTAGCAATAGAGTTCTAATGCTTCTAAAAACGCGATATGGCATCTCATTTCTATGTTTCATGGAAAGATGTAATATGATTTGCGAAGTGTTATGTATTCCTCGTCTACACTTCAAATGAATGTAAATGCGACACTTCATTGCAAAGACATAGCGTTTGCAGATGTCTACGTATCGTAGCAATAGAGTTCTAATGCTTCTTAAGACGCGATATCGCATCTCATTTCTATGTTTCATGGTAAGATAGAATCTGATTTGCGAAGTGTTATGTATTCCTCGTCTACACTACAAATGAATGTAAATGCGACATTTCCTTGCTAGGAAATAGCGTTTGCAGATGTCTACCTATCGTAGCAATAGGGTTCTAGTGCTTCTTAAAACGCGATATGGCATCTCATTTCTATGTTTCATGGTAAGATATAATATGATTTGCGAAGTGTTATGTATTCCTCGTCTACACTTCAAATGAATGTAAATGCGACACTTCCTTGCAAAGAAATAGCGTTTGCAGATGTCTACGTATCGTAGCAATAGACTTCTAATGCTTCTTAAGACGCGATATCGCATCTCATTTCTATGTTTCATGGTAAGATGTAATATGATTTACGAAGTGTTATGTATTCCTCGTCTAGACTTCAAATGAATGTAAATGCAACACTTCCTTGCAAGGAAATAGCGTTTGCAAATGTCTACGTATCGTAGCAATAGGGTTCTAATGCTTCTTAAAACGCGATATCGCATCGCATTCCTATGTTTCATGGTAAGATAGAATATGATTTGCGAAGTGTTATGTATTCCTCGTCTACACTTCAAATGAATGTAAATGCGACACTTCCTTGCAAAGAAATAGCGTTTGCAGATTTTTACGAGTCGTAGCAATAGATTACTAATGCTTCTTAAAACGCGATATCGCATCTCATTTCTATGTTTCATGGTAGGATAGAATATGATTTGCGAAGTGTAATGTATTCCTCGTCTACACTTCAAATGAATGTAAATGCGACATTTCCTTGCTAGGAAATAGCGTTTGAAGATGTCTACCTATCGTAGCAATAGAGTTCTAATGCTTCTTAAAACGCGATATCGCATCACATTTCTATGTTTCATGGTAAGATATAATATGATTTGCGAAGTGTTATGTATTCCTCGTCTACACTTCATATGAATGTAAATGCGACACTTCCTTGGTAGGAAATAGCGTTTGCAGATGTATACGTATCGTAGCAATAGTGTTCTTATGATTCTTACAACGCGATATCGTATCTCATTTCTATGTTTCATGGTAAGATATAATATGATTTGCGAAGTGTTATGTATTCCTCGTCTACACTTCAAATGAATGTAAATGCGACATTTCCTTGCTAGGAAATAGCGTTTGCAGATGTCTACCTATCGTAGCAATAGGGTTCTAATGCTTCTTAAAACACGATATGGCATCTCATTTCTATGTTTCATGGTAAGATATAATATGATTTGCGAAGTGTTATGTATTCCTCGTCTACACTTCAAATGAACGTAAATGCGACATTTCCTTGGTAGGAAATAGCTTTTGCAGATGTCTACGTATCGTAGCAATAGGGTTCTAATGCTTCTTAAATCGCGATATCGCATCGCATTTCTATGTTTCATGGTAAGATAGAATATGATTTGCGAAGTGTTATGTATTCCTGGTCTACACTTCAAATGAATATAAATGCGACACTTCCTTGCAAAGAAATGGCGTTTCCAGATGTCTACGTATCGTAGCAATAGATTTCTAATGCTTCTTAAAACGCGATATCGCATCTCATTTCTATGTTTCATGGTAAGATGTAATATGATTTGCGAAGTGTTATGTATTCCTCGTCTACACTTCAAATGAATGTAAATGCGACATTTCCTTGCTAGGAAATAGCGTTTGAAGATGTCTACCTATCGTAGCAATAGAGTTCTAATGCTTCTTAAAACGCGATATCGCATCACATTTCTATGTTTCATGGTAAGATATAATATGATTTGCGAAGTGTTATGTATTCCTCGTCTACACTTCATATGAATGTAAATGCGACACTTCCTTGGTAGGAAATAGCGTTTGCAGATGTCTACGTATCGTAGCAATAGTGTTCTTATGATTCTTACAACGCGATATCGTATCTCATTTCTATGTTTCATGGTAAGGTATAATATGATTTGCGGAGTGTTATGTATTCCACGTCTACACTTCAAATGAATGTAAATGCAACACTTCCTAGCAAGGAAATAGCTTTTGCAGATGTCTACGTATCGTAGCAATAGGGTTCTAATGCTTCTTAAATCGCGATATCGCATCGCATTTCTATGTTTCATGATAAGATATAATATGATTTGCGAAGTGTTATGTATTCCTCGTCTACACTTCATATGAATGTAAATGCGACACTTCCTTGGTAGGAAATAGCGTTTGCAGATGTCTACGTGTCGTAGCAATAGTGTTCTTATGATTCTTACAACGCCATATCGTATCTCATTTCTATGTTTCATGGTAAGATATAATATGATTTGCGAAGTGTTATGTATTCCTCGTCTACACTTCAAATGAATGTAAATGCGACACTTCCTAGCAAGGAAATAGCTTTTGCAGATGTCTACGTATCGTAGCAATAGGGTTCTAATGCTTCTGAAATCGCGATATCGCATCGCATTTCTATGTTTCATGATAAGATAGAATATGGTTTGCGAAGTGTTATGTATTCCTCGTCTACAGTTCAAATGAATGTAAATGCGACACTTCCTTGCAAAGAATTAGCGTTTGCAGATGTTTACGAATCGTAGCAATAGATTTCTAATGCTTCTTAAAACGCGATATCGCATCTCATTTCTATGTTTCATGGTAGGATATAATATGATTTGCGAAGTGTAATGTATTCCTCGTCTACACTTCAAATGAATGTAAATGCGACATTTCCTTGCTAGGAATTAGCGTTTGCAGATGTCTACCTATCGTAGCAATAGGGTTCTAATGCTTCTTAAAACGCGATATCGCATCTCATTTCTATGTTTCATGGTAATATATAATATGATTTGCGAGGTGTTATGTATTCCTCGTCTACACTTCAAATGAATGTAAATGCGACACTTCCTTGAAAGGAAATAGCGTTTGCAGATGTCTAGGTATCGTAGCAATAGAGTTCAAATGCTTCTTAAAACGAGATATTGCATCTCATATTCATGTTTCATGATAATATATAATATTCATTGCGAGGTGTTATGCATTCCTCGTCTACGATTCAAATGAATGTAAATGCGACACTTCCTTGCAAGGAAATAGCGTTTGCAGATGTCTAGGTATCGTAGCAATAGAGTTCTAATGCTTCTAAAAACGCGATATGGCATCTCATTTCTATGTTTCATGGAAAGATATAATATGATTTGCGAAGTGTTATGTATTCCTCGTCTACACTTCAAATGAATGTAAATGCGACACTTCCTTGCAAGGAAATAGCGTTTGCAAATGTCTACGTATAGTGGCAATAGGGTTCTAATGCTTCTTAAAACGCGATATCGCATCGCATTTCTATGTTTCATGGTAAGATATAATATGATTTGCGAAGTGTTATGTATTCCTCGTCTACACTACAAATGAATGTAAATGCGACACTTCCTTGCAAAGAAATAGCGTTTGCAGATGTCTACGTATCGTAGCAATAGACTTCTAATGCTTCTTAAGACGCGATATCGCATCTCATTTCTATGTTTCATGGTAAGATGTAATATGATTTACGAAGTGTTATGTATTCCTCGTCTACACATCAAATGAATGTAAATGCAACACTTCCTTGCAAGGAAATAGCGTTTGCAAATGTCTACGTATCGTAGCAATAGGGTTCTAATGCTTCTTAGAACGCGATATCGCATCGCATTCCTATGTTTCATGGTAAGATAGAATATGATTTGCGAAGTGTTATGTATTCCTCGTCTACACTTCAAATGAATGTAAATGCGACACTTCCTTGCAAAGAAATAGCGTTTGCAGATTTTAACGAGTCGTAGCAATAGATTACTAATGCTTCTTAAAACGCGATATCGCATCTCATTTCTATGTTTCATGGTAGGATATAATATGATTTGCGAAGTGTAATGTATTCCTCGTCTACACTTCAAATGAATGTAAATGCGACATTTCCTTGCTAGGAAATAGCGTTTGAAGATGTCTACCTATCGTAGCAATAGAGTTCTAATGCTTCTTAAAACGCGATATCGCATCACATTTCTATGTTTCATGGTAAGATATAATATGATTTGCGAAGTGTTATGTATTCCTCGTCTACACTTCATATGAATGTAAATGCGACACTTCCTTGGTAGGAAATAGCGTTTGCAGATGTATACGTATCGTAGCAATAGTGTTCTTATGATTCTTACAACGCGATATCGTATCTCATTTCTATGTTTCATGGTAAGATATAATATGATTTGCGAAGTGTTATGTATTCCTCGTCTACACTTCAAATGAATGTAAATGCAACACTTCCTAGCAAAGAAATAACTTTTGCAGATGTCTACCTATCGTAGCAATAGGGTTCTAATGCTTCTTAATACGCGATATCGCATCTCATTTCTATGTTTCATGGTAGGATATAATATGATTTGCGAAGTGTTATGTATTCCTCGTCTACACTTCAAATGAATGTAAATGCGACACTTCCTTCCAAAGAAATAGCGTTTGCAGATTTTTACGAGTCGTAGCAATAGAGTTCTAATGCTTCTAAAAACGCGATATGGCATCTCATTTCTATGTTTCATGGAAAGATGTAATATGATTTGCGAAGTGTTATGTATTCCTCGTCTACACTTCAAATGAATGTAAATGCGACACTTCATTGCAAAGACATAGCGTTTGCAGATGTCTACGTATCGTAGCAATAGAGTTCTAATGCTTCTTAAGACGCGATATCGCATCTCATTTCTATGTTTCATGGTAAGATAGAATCTGATTTGCGAAGTGTTATGTATTCCTCGTCTACACTACAAATGAATGTAAATGCGACATTTCCTTGCTAGGAAATAGCGTTTGCAGATGTCTACCTATCGTAGCAATAGGGTTCTAGTGCTTCTTAAAACGCGATATGGCATCTCATTTCTATGTTTCATGGTAAGATATAATATGATTTGCGAAGTGTTATGTATTCCTCGTCTACACTTCAAATGAATGTAAATGCGATACTTCCTTGCAAAGAAATAGCGTTTGCAGATGTCTACGTATCGTAGCAATAGACTTCTAATGCTTCTTAAGACGCGATATCGCATCTCATTTCTATGTTTCATGGTAAGATGTAATATGATTTACGAAGTGTTATGTATTCCTCGTCTAGACTTCAAATGAATGTAAATGCAACACTTCCTTGCAAGGAAATAGCGTTTGCAAATGTCTACGTATCGTAGCAATAGGGTTCTAATGCTTCTTAAAACGCGATATCGCATCGCATTCCTATGTTTCATGGTAAGATAGAATATGATTTGCGAAGTGTTATGTATTCCTCGTCTACACTTCAAATGAATGTAAATGCGACACTTCCTTGCAAAGAAATAGCGTTTGCAGATTTTTACGAGTCGTAGCAATAGATTACTAATGCTTCTTAAAACGCGATATCGCATCTCATTTCTATGTTTCATGGTAGGATAGAATATGATTTGCGAAGTGTAATGTATTCCTAGTCTACACTTCAAATGAATGTAAATGCGACATTTCCTTGCTAGGAAATAGCGTTTGAAGATGTCTACCTATCGTAGCAATAGAGTTCTAATGCTTCTTAAAACGCGATATCGCATCACATTTCTATGTTTCATGGTAAGATATAATATGATTTGCGAAGTGTTATGTATTCCTCGTCTACACTTCATATGAATGTAAATGCGACACTTCCTTGGTAGGAAATAGCGTTTGCAGATGTATACGTATCGTAGCAATAGTGTTCTTATGATTCTTACAACGCGATATCGTATCTCATTTCTATGTTTCATGGTAAGATATAATATGATTTGCGAAGTGTTATGTATTCCTCGTCTACACTTCAAATGAATGTAAATGCGACACTTCCTTGCAGAGAAATAGCGTTTGCAGATTTTTACGA
Organism: Xylocopa sonorina; assembly: GCF_050948175.1. Taxonomy (NCBI): domain Eukaryota; kingdom Metazoa; phylum Arthropoda; class Insecta; order Hymenoptera; family Apidae; genus Xylocopa; species Xylocopa sonorina. The sequence goes on from NW_027490306.1 coordinate 308,960, forward strand.
GTCGTAGCAATAGAGTTCTAATGCTTCTAAAAACGCGATATGGCATCTCATTTCTATGTTTCATGGAAAGATATAATATGATTTGCGAAGTGTTATGTATTCCTCGTCTACACTTCAAATGAATGTAAATGCGACACTTCATTGCAAAGACATAGCGTTTGCAGATGTCTACGTATCGTAGCAATAGAGTTCTAATGCTTCTTAAGACGCGATATCGCATCTCATTTCTATGTTTCATGGTAAGATGTAATATGATTTGCGAAGTGTTAGGTATTCCTCGTCTACACTTCAAATGAACGTAAATGCGACATTTCCTTGGTAGGAAATAGCGTTTGCAGATGTCTACGTATCGTAGCAATAGGGTTCTAATGCTTCTTAAAACGCGATATGGCATCTCATTTCTATGTTTCATGGTAAGATATAATATGATTTGCGAAGTGTTATGTATTCCTCGTCTACACTTCAAGTGAATGTAAATGCGACACTTCCTTGCAAAGAAATAGCGTTTGCAGATGTCTACGTATCGTAGCAATAGAGTTCTAATGCTTCTTAAGACGCGATATTGCATCTCATTTCTATGTTTCATGGTAAGATGTAATATGATTTCCGAAGTGTTATGTATTCCTCGTCTACACTTCATATGAATGTAAATGCGACACTTCCCTTGTAGGAAATAGCGTTTGCAGATGTCTGCGTATCGTAGCAATAGTGTTCTTATGATTCTTACAACGCGATATCGTATCTCATTTCTATGTTTCATGGTAAGATATAATATGATTTGCGAAGTGTTATGTATTCCTTGTCTACACTTCAAATGAATGTAAATGCGACACTTCCTAGCAAGGAAATAGCTTTTGCAGATGTCTACGTATCGTAGCAATAGGGTTCTAATGCTTCTTAAAACGCGATATCGCATCGCATTTCTATGTTTCATGGTAAGATAGAATATGATTTGCGAAGTGTTATGTATTCCTCGTCTACACTTCAAATGAATGTAAATGCGACACTTCCTTGCAAAGAAATAGCGTTTGCAGATGTCTACGAATCGTAGCAATAGATTTCTAATGCTTCTTAAAACGCGATATCGCATCTCATTTCTATGTTTCATGGTAGGATATAATATGATTTGCGAAGTGTAATGTATTCCTCGTCTACACTTCAAATGAATGTAAATGCGACATTTCCTTGCTAGGAAATAGCGTTTGCAGATGTCTACCTATCGTAGCAATAGGGTTCTAATGCTTCTTAAAACGCGATATCGCATCGCATTTCTATGTTTCATGATAAGATAGAATATGATTTGCGAAGTGTTATGTATTCCTCGTCTACACTTCAAATGAATGTAAATGCGACACTTCCTTGCAAAGAAATAGCGTTTGCAGATGTCTACGTATCGTAGCAATAGACTTCTAATGCTTCTTAAGACGCGATATCGCATCTCATTTCTATGTTTCATGCTAAGATGTAATATGATTTACGAAGTGTTATGTATTCCTCGTCTACACTTCAAATGAATGTAAATGCAACACTTCCTTGCAAAGAAATAGCGTTTGCAGATGTCTACGAATCGTAGCAATAGATTTCTAATGCTTCTTAAAACGCGATATCGCATCTCATTTCTATGTTTCATGGTAGGATATAATATGATTTGCGAAGTGTAATGTATTCCTCGTCTACACTTCAAATGAATGTAAATGCGACATTTCCTTGCTAGGAAATAGCGTTTGCAGATGTCTACCTATCGTAGCAATAGGGTTCTAATGCTTCTTAAAACGCGATATCGCATCGCATTTCTATGTTTCATGATAAGATAGAATATGATTTGCGAAGTGTTATGTATTCCTCGTCTACACTTCAAATGAATGTAAATGCGACACTTCCTTGCAAAGAAATAGCGTTTGCAGATGTCTACGTATCGTAGCAATAGACTTCTAATGCTTCTTAAGACGCGATATCGCATCTCATTTCTATGTTTCATGCTAAGATGTAATATGATTTACGAAGTGTTATGTATTCCTCGTCTACACTTCAAATGAATGTAAATGCAACACTTCCTTGCAAGGAAATAGCGTTTGCAAATGTCTACGTATCGTAGCAATAGGGTTCTAATGCTTCTTAAAACGCGATATCGCATCGCATTCCTATGTTTCATGGTAAGATAGAATATGATTTGCGAAGTGTTATGTATTCCTCGTCTACACTTCAAATGAATGTAAATGCGACACTTCCTTGCAAAGAAATAGCGTTTGCAGATTTTTACGAGTCGTAGCAATAGATTACTAATGCTTCTTAAAACGCGATATCGCATCTCATTTCTATGTTTCATGGTAGGATATAATATGATTTGCGAAGTGTAATGTATTCCTCGTCTACACTTCAAATGAATGTAAATGCGACATTTCCTTGCTAGGAAATAGCGTTTGAAGATGTCTACCTATCGTAGCAATAGAGTTCTAATGCTTCTTAAAACGCGATATCGCATCACATTTCTATGTTTCATGGTAAGATATAATATGATTTGCGAAGTGTTATGTATTCCTCGTCTACACTTCATATGAATGTAAATGCGACACTTCCTTGGTAGGAAATAGCGTTTGCAGATGTATACGTATCGTAGCAATAGTGTTCTTATGATTCTTACAACGCGATATCGTATCTCATTTCTATGTTTCATGGTAAGATATAATATGATTTGCGAAGTGTTATGTATTCCTCGTCTACACTTCAAATGAATGTAAATCCAACACTTCCTAGCAAGGAAATAGCTTTTGCAGATGTCTGCGTATCGTAGCAATAGGGTTCTAATGCTTCTTAAATCGCGATATCGCATCGCATTTCTATGTTTCATGATAAGATATAATATGATTTGCGAAGTGTTATGTATTCCTCGTCTACACTTCATATGAATGTAAATGCGACACTTCCTTGGTAGGAAATAGCGTTTGCAGATGTCTACGTGTCGTAGCAATAGTGTTCTTATGATTCTTACAACGCCATATCGTATCTCATTTCTATGTTTCATGGTAAGATATAATATGATTTGCGAAGTGTTATGTATTCCTCGTCTACACTTCAAATGAATGTAAATGCGACACTTCCTTGCAAAGAAATAGCGTTTGCAGATGTCTACGTATCGTAGCAATAGACTTCTAATGCTTCTTAAGACGCGATATCGCATCTCATTTCTATGTTTCATGGTAAGATGTAACATGATTTACGAAGTGTTATGTATTCCTCGTCTACACTTCAAATGAATGTAAATGCAACACTTCCTTGCAAGGAAATAGCGTTTGCAAATGTCTACGTATCGTAGCAATAGGGTTCTAATGCTTCTTAAAACGCGATATCGCATCGCATTCCTATGTTTCATGGTAAGATAGAATATGATTTGCGAAGTGTTATGTATTCCTCGTCTACACTTCAAATGAATGTAAATGCGACACTTCCTTGCAAAGAAATAGCGTTTGCAGATTTTTACGAGTCGTAGCAATAGATTACTAATGCTTCTTAAAACGCGATATCGCATCTCATTTCTATGTTTCATGGTAGGATATAATATGATTTGCGAAATGTAATGTATTCCTCGTCTACACTTCAAATGAATGTAAATGCGACATTTCCTTGCTAGGAAATAGCGTTTGCAGATGTCTACCTATCGTAGCAATAGGGTTCTAATGCTTCTTAAAACGCGATATCGCATCGCATTTCTATGTTTCATGATAAGATAGAATATGATTTGCGAAGTGTTATGTATTCCTCGTCTACACTTCAAATGAACGTAAATGCGACATTTCCTTGCTAGGAAATAGCGTTTGCAGATGTCTACCTATCGTAGCAATAGGGTTCTAATGCTTCTTAAAACGCGATATGGCATCTCATTTCTATGTTTCATGGTAAGATATAATATGATTTGCGAAGTGTTATGTATTCCTCGTCTACACTTCAAATGAATGTAAATGCGACACTTCCTTGCAAAGAAATAGCGTTTGCAGATGTCTACGTATCGTAGCAATAGAGTTCTAATGCTTCTTAAGACGCGATATCGCATCTCATTTCTGTGTTTCATGGTAAGATGTAATATGATTTGCGAAGTGTTATGTATTCCTCGTCTACACTTCAAATGAATGTAAATGCGACACTTCCTTGCAAGGAAATAGCGTTTGCAAATGTCTACGTATCGTAGCAATAGGGTTCTAATGCTTCTTAAAACGCGATATCGCATCGCATTTCTATGTTTCATGGTAAGATAGAATATGATTTGCGAAGTGTTATGTATTCCTCGTCTACACTACAAATGAATGTAAATGCGACATTTCCTTGCTAGGAAATAGCGTTTGCAGATGTCTACCTATCGTAGCAATAGGGTTCTAGTGCTTCTTAAAACGCGATATGGCATCTCATTTCTATGTTTCATGGTAAGATATAATATGATTTGCGAAGTGTTATGTATTCCTCGTCTACACTTCAAATGAATGTAAATGCGACACTTCCTTGCAAAGAAATAGCGTTTGCAGATGTCTACGTATCGTAGCAATAGACTTCTAATGCTTCTTAAGACGCGATATCGCATCTCATTTCTATGTTTCATGGTAAGATGTAATATGATTTACGAAGTGTTATGTATTCCTCGTCTACACTTCAAATGAATGTAAATGCAACACTTCCTTGCAAGGAAATAGCGTTTGCAAATGTCTACGTATCGTAGCAATAGGGTTCTAATGCTTCTTAAAACGCGATATCGCATCGCATTCCTATGTTTCATGGTAAGATAGAATATGATTTGCGAAGTGTTATGTATTCCTCGTCTACACTTCAAATGAATGTAAATGCGACACTTCCTTGCTAGGAAATAGCGTTTGAAGATGTCTACCTATCGTAGCAATAGAGTTCTAATGCTTCTTAAAACGCGATATCGCATCACATTTCTATGTTTCATGGTAAGATATAATATGATTTGCGAAGTGTTATGTATTCCTCGTCTACACTTCAAGTGAATGTAAATGCGACACTTCCTTGCAAAGAAATAGCGTTTGCAGATGTCTACGTATCGTAGCAATAGAGTTCTAATGCTTCTTAAGACGCGATATTGCATCTCATTTCTATGTTTCATGGTAAGATGTAATATGATTTGCGAAGTGTTATGTATTCCTCGTCTACACTTCATATGAATGTAAATGCGACACTTCCCTTGTAGGAAATAGCGTTTGCAGATGTCTGCGTATCGTAGCAATAGTGTTCTTATGATTCTTACAACGCGATATCGTATCTCATTTCTATGTTTCATGGTAAGATATAATATGATTTGCGAAGTGTTATGTATTCCTTGTCTACACTTCAAATGAATGTAAATGCGACACTTCCTAGCAAGGAAATAGCTTTTGCAGATGTCTACGTATCGTAGCAATAGGGTTCTAATGCTTCTTAAAACGCGATATCGCATCGCATTTCTATGTTTCATGGTAAGATAGAATGTGATTTGCGAAGTGTTATGTATTCCTCGTCTATACTTCAAATGAATGTAAATGCGACACTTCCTTGCAAAGAAATAGCGTTTGCAGATGTCTACGAATCGTAGCAATAGATTTCTAATGCTTCTTAAAACGCGATATCGCATCTCATTTCTATGTTTCATGGTAGGATATAATATGATTTGCGAAGTGTAATGTATTCCTCGTCTACACTTCAAATGAATGTAAATGCGACATTTCCTTGCTAGGAAATAGCGTTTGCAGATGTCTACCTATCGTAGCAATAGGGTTCTAATGCTTCTTAAAACGCGATATCGCATCTCATTTCTATGTTTCATGGTAAGATATAATATGATTTGCGAGGTGTTATGTATTCCTCGTCTACACTTCATATGAATGTAAATGCGACACTTCCTTGGTAGGAAATAGCGTTTGCAGATGTCTGCGTATCGTAGCAATAGTGTTCTTATGATTCTTACAACGCGATATCGTATCTCATTTCTATGTTTCATGGTAAGATATAATATGATTTGCGAAGTGTTATGTATTCCTTGTCTACACTTCAAATGAATGTAAATGCGACACTTCCTAGCAAGGAAATAGCTTTTGCAGATGTCTACGTATCGTAGCAATAGGGTTCTAATGCTTCTTAAAACGCGATATCGCATCGCATTCCTATGTTTCATGGTAAGATAGAATATGATTTGCGAAGTGTTATGTATTCCTCGTCTGCACTTCAAATGAATGTAAATGCGACACTTCCTTGCAAAGAAATAGCGTTTGCAGATTTTTACGAGTCGTAGCAATAGATTACTAATGCTTCTTAAAACGCGATATCGCATCTCATTTCTATGTTTCATGGTAGGATATAATATGATTTGCGAAATGTAATGTATTCCTCGTCTACACTTCAAATGAATGTAAATGCGACATTTCCTTGCTAGGAAATAGCGTTTGCAGATGTCTACCTATCGTAGCAATAGGGTTCTAATGCTTCTTAAAACGCGATATCGCATCGCATTTCTATGTTTCATGATAAGATAGAATATGATTTGCGAAGTGTTATGTATTCCTCGTCTACACTTCAAATGAACGTAAATGCGACATTTCCTTGCTAGGAAATAGCGTTTGCAGATGTCTACCTATCGTAGCAATAGGGTTCTAATGCTTCTTAAAACGCGATATGGCATCTCATTTCTATGTTTCATGGTAAGATATAATATGATTTGCGAAGTGTTATGTATTCCTCGTCTACACTTCAAATGAATGTAAATGCGACACTTCCTTGCAAAGAAATAGCGTTTGCAGATGTCTACGTATCGTAGCAATAGAGTTCTAATGCTTCTTAAGACGCGATATCGCATCTCATTTCTGTGTTTCATGGTAAGATGTAATATGATTTGCGAAGTGTTATGTATTCCTCGTCTACACTTCAAATGAATGTAAATGCGACACTTCCTTGCAAGGAAATAGCGTTTGCAAATGTCTACGTATCGTAGCAATAGGGTTCTAATGCTTCTTAAAACGCGATATCGCATCGCATTTCTATGTTTCATGGTAAGATAGAATATGATTTGCGAAGCGTTATGTATTCCTCGTCTACACTACAAATGAATGTAAATGCGACATTTCCTTGCTAGGAAATAGCGTTTGCAGATGTCTACCTATCGTAGCAATAGGGTTCTAGTGCTTCTTAAAACGCGATATGGCATCTCATTTCTATGTTTCATGGTAAGATATAATATGATTTGCGAAGTGTTATGTATTCCTCGTCTACACTTCAAGTGAATGTAAATGCGACACTTCCTTGCAAAGAAATAGCGTTTGCAGATGTCTACGTATCGTAGCAATAGAGTTCTAATGCTTCTTAAGACGCGATATTGCATCTCATTTCTATGTTTCATGGTAAGATGTAATATGATTTGCGAAGTGTTATGTATTCCTCGTCTACACTTCATATGAATGTAAATGCGACACTTCCCTTGTAGGAAATGGCGTTTGCAGATGTCTGCGTATCGTAGCAATAGTGTTCTTATGATTCTTACAACGCGATATCGTATCTCATTTCTATGTTTCATGGTAAGATATAATATGATTTGCGAAGTGTTATGTATTCCTTGTCTACACTTCAAATGAATGTAAATGCGACACTTCCTAGCAAGGAAATAGCTTTTGCAGATGTCTACGTATCGTAGCAATAGGGTTCTAATGCTTCTTAAAACGCGATATCGCATCGCATTTCTATGTTTCATGGTAAGATAGAATGTGATTTGCGAAGTGTTATGTATTCCTCGTCTATACTTCAAATGAATGTAAATGCGACACTTCCTTGCAAAGAAATAGCGTTTGCAGATGTCTACGAATCGTAGCAATAGATTTCTAATGCTTCTTAAAACGCGATATCGCATCTCATTTCTATGTTTCATGGTAGGATATAATATGATTTGCGAAGTGTAATGTATTCCTCGTCTACACTTCAAATGAATGTAAATGCGACATTTCCTTGCTAGGAAATAGCGTTTGCAGATGTCTACCTATCGTAGCAATAGGGTTCTAATGCTTCTTAAAACGCGATATCGCATCTCATTTCTATGTTTCATGGTAAGATATAATATGATTTGCGAGGTGTTATGTATTCCTCGTCTACACTTCATATGAATGTAAATGCGACACTTCCTTGGTAGGAAATAGCGTTTGCAGATGTCTGCGTATCGTAGCAATAGTGTTCTTATGATTCTTACAACGCGATATCGTATCTCATTTCTATGTTTCATGGTAAGATATAATATGATTTGCGAAGTGTTATGTATTCCTTGTCTACACTTCAAATGAATGTAAATGCGACACTTCCTAGCAAGGAAATAGCTTTTGCAGATGTCTACGTATCGTAGCAATAGGGTTCTAATGCTTCTTAAAACGCGATATCGCATCGCATTTCTATGTTTCATGGTAAGATAGAATATGATTTGCGTAGTGTTATGTATTCCTCTTCTACACTTCATATGAATGTTAATGCGACACTTCCTTGCAAGGAAATAGCGTTTGCAGATGTCTACGTATCGTAGCAAAGGAGTTCTTATGATTCTTAAAACGCGATATCGATCTCAATTCTATGTATCATGATAAGATATAATATTCATTGCGAAGTGTTATGCATTCCTCGTCTACGATTCAAATGAATGTAAATGCGACATTTCCTTGCTAGGAAATAGCGTTTGCAGATGTCTACCTATCGTAGCAATAGGGTTCTAATGCTTCTTAAAACGCGATATCGCAACTCATTTCTATGTTTCATGGTAAGATATAATATGATTTGCGAAGTGTTATGTATTCCTCGTCTACACTTCATATGAATGTAAATGCGACACTTCCTTGGTAGGAAATAGCGTTTGCAGATGTCTACCTATCGTAGCAATAGAAATCTGGTGCTTCTTAAAACGCGATATCGCATCTCATTTCTATGTTTCATGGTAAGATATAATATGATATGCGATGTGTTATGTACTCCTCGTCTTCACTTCAATTGAATGTAAATGCGACACATCCTTGCATGGAAATAGCGTCTGCAGATGTCTAGGTATCGCAGCGATAGAGTTCAAATGCTTCTTAAAACGAGATATTGCATCTCATATTCATGTTTCATGATAATATATAATATTCATTGCGAAGTGTTATGCATTCCTCGTCTACGATTCAAATGAATGTAAATGCGACACTTCCTTGCAAGGAAATAGCGTTTGCAGGTGTCTAGGTATCGTAGCAATAGAGTTCTAATGCTTCTAAAAACGCGATATGGCATCTCATTTCTATGTTGCATGGAAAGATATAATATGATTTGCGATGTGTTATGTATTCCTCGTCTACACTTCAAATGAATGTAAATGCGACACATCCTAGCAAGGAAATAGCGTTTGCAGATGTCTAGGTATCGTAGCAATAGAGTTCTAATGCTTCTAAAAACGCGATATGGCATCTCATTTCTATGTTGCATGGAAAGATATAATATGATTTGCGAAGTGTTATGTATTCCTCGTCTACACTTCAAATGAATGTAAATGCAACACTTCCTAGCAAGGAAATAGCTTTTGCAGATGTCTGCGTATCGTAGCAATAGGGTTCTAATGCTTCTTAAATCGCGATATCGCATCGCATTTCTAAGTTTCATGATAAGATATAATATGATTTGCGAAGTGTTATGTATTCCTCGTCTACACTTCATATGAATGTAAATGCGACACTTCCTTGGTAGGAAATAGCGTTTGCAGATGTCTACATGTCGTAGCAATAGTGTTCTTATGATTCTTACAACGCCATATCGTATCTCATTTCTATGTTTCATGGTAAGATATAATATGATTTGCGAAGTGTTATGTATTCCTCGTCTACACTTCAAGTGAATGTAAATGCGACACTTCCTTGCAAAGAAATAGCGTTTGCAGATGTCTACGTATCGTAGCAATAGAGTTCTAATGCTTCTTAAAACGCGATATCGCATCGCATTTCTATGTTTCATGATAAGATAGAATATGATTTGCGAAGTGTTATGTATTCCTCGTCTACACTTCAAATGAATGTAAATGCGACACTTCCTTGCAAAGAAATAGCGTTTGCAGATGTCTACGTATCGTAGCAATAGACTTCTAATGCTTCTTAAGACGCGATATCGCATCTCATTTCTATGTTTCATGGTAAGATGTAACATGATTTACGAAGTGTTATGTATTCCTCGTCTACACTTCAAATGAATGTAAATGCAACACTTCCTTGCAAGGAAATAGCGTTTGCAAATGTCTACGTATCGTAGCAATAGGGTTCTAATGCTTCTTAAAACGCGATATCGCATCGCATTCCTATGTTTCATGGTAAGATAGAATATGATTTGCGAAGTGTTATGTATTCCTCGTCTACACTTCAAATGAATGTAAATGCGACACTTCCTTGCAAAGAAATAGCGTTTGCAGATTTTTATGAGTCGTAGCAATAGATTACTAATGCTTCTTAAAACGCGATATCGCATCTCATTTCTATGTTTCATGGTAGGATATAATATGATTTGCGAAGTGTAATGTATTCCTCGTCTACACTTCAAATGAATGTAAATGCGACATTTCCTTGCTAGGAAATAGCGTTTGAAGATGTCTACCTATCGTAGCAATAGAGTTCTAATGCTTCTTAAAACGCGATATCGCATCACATTTCTATGTTTCATGGTAAGATATAATATGATTTGCGAAGTGTTATGTATTCCTCGTCTACACTTCATATGAATGTAAATGCGACACTTCCTTGGTAGGAAATAGCGTTTGCAGATGTATACGTATCGTAGCAATAGTGTTCTTATGATTCTTACAACGCGATATCGTATCTCATTTCCATGTTTCATGGTAAGATATAATATGATTTGCGAAGTGTTATGTATTCCTCGTCTACACTTCAAATGAATGTAAATGCAACACTTCCTAGCAAGGAAATAGCTTTTGCAGATGTCTGCGTATCGTAGCAATAGGGTTCTAATGCTTCTTAAATCGCGATATCGCATCGCATTTCTATGTTTCATGATAAGATATAATATGATTTGCGAAGTGTTATGTATTCCTCGTCTACACTTCATATGAATGTAAATGCGACACTTCCTTGGTAGGAAATAGCGTTTGCAGATGTCTACGTGTCGTAGCAATAGTGTTCTTATGATTCTTACAACGCCATATCGTATCTCATTTCTATGTTTCATGGTAAGATATAATATGATTTGCGAAGTGTTATGTATTCCTCGTCTACACTTCAAATGAATGTAAATGCGACACTTCCTTGCAAAGAAATAGCGTTTGCAGATGTCTACGTATCGTAGCAATAGACTTCTAATGCTTCTTAAGACGCGATATCGCATCTCATTTCTATGTTTCATGGTAAGATGTAACATGATTTACGAAGTGTTATGTATTCCTCGTCTACACTTCAAATGAATGTAAATGCAACACTTCCTTGCAAGGAAATAGCGTTTGCAAATGTCTACGTATCGTAGCAATAGGGTTCTAATGCTTCTTAAAACGCGATATCGCATCGCATTCCTATGTTTCATGGTAAGATAGAATATGATTTGCGAAGTGTTATGTATTCCTCGTCTACACTTCAAATGAATGTAAATGCGACACTTCCTTGCAAAGAAATAGCGTTTGCAGATTTTTACGAGTCGTAGCAATAGATTACTAATGCTTCTTAAAACGCGATATCGCATCTCATTTCTATGTTTCATGGTAGGATATAATATGATTTGCGAAATGTAATGTATTCCTCGTCTACACTTCAAATGAATGTAAATGCGACATTTCCTTGCTAGGAAATAGCGTTTGCAGATGTCTACCTATCGTAGCAATAGGGTTCTAATGCTTCTTAAAACGCGATATCGCATCGCATTTCTATGTTTCATGATAAGATAGAATATGATTTGCGAAGTGTTATGTATTCCTCGTCTACACTTCAAATGAACGTAAATGCGACATTTCCTTGCTAGGAAATAGCGTTTGCAGATGTCTACCTATCGTAGCAATAGGGTTCTAATGCTTCTTAAAACGCGATATGGCATCTCATTTCTATGTTTCATGGTAAGATATAATATGATTTGCGAAGTGTTATGTATTCCTCGTCTACACTTCAAATGAATGTAAATGCGACACTTCCTTGCAAAGAAATAGCGTTTGCAGATGTCTACGTATCGTAGCAATAGAGTTCTAATGCTTCTTAAGACGCGATATCGCATCTCATTTCTGTGTTTCATGGTAAGATGTAATATGATTTGCGAAGTGTTATGTATTCCTCGTCTACACTTCAAATGAATGTAAATGCGACACTTCCTTGCAAGGAAATAGCGTTTGCAAATGTCTACGTATCGTAGCAATAGGGTTCTAATGCTTCTTAAAACGCGATATCGCATCGCATTTCTATGTTTCATGGTAAGATAGAATATGATTTGCGAAGTGTTATGTATTCCTCGTCTACACTACAAATGAATGTAAATGCGACATTTCCTTGCTAGGAAATAGCGTTTGCAGATGTCTACCTATCGTAGTAATAGGGTTCTAGTGCTTCTTAAAACGCGATATGGCATCTCATTTCTATGTTTCATGGTAAGATATAATATGATTTGCGAAGTGTTATGTATTCCTCGTCTACACTTCAAATGAATGTAAATGCGACACTTCCTTGCAAAGAAATAGCGTTTGCAGATGTCTACGTATCGTAGCAATAGACTTCTAATGCTTCTTAAGACGCGATATCGCATCTCATTTCTATGTTTCATGGTAAGATGTAATATGATTTACGAAGTGTTATGTATTCCTCGTCTACACTTCAAATGAATGTAAATGCAACACTTCCTTGCAAGGAAATAGCGTTTGCAAATGTCTACGTATCGTAGCAATAGGGTTCTAATGCTTCTTAAAACGCGATATCGCATCGCATTCCTATGTTTCATGGTAAGATAGAATATGATTTGCGAAGTGTTATGTATTCCTCGTCTACACTTCAAATGAATGTAAATGCGACACTTCCTTGCTAGGAAATAGCGTTTGAAGATGTCTACCTATCGTAGCAATAGAGTTCTAATGCTTCTTAAAACGCGATATCGCATCACATTTCTATGTTTCATGGTAAGATATAATATGATTTGCGAAGTGTTATGTATTCCTCGTCTACACTTCATATGAATGTAAATGCGACACTTCCTTGGTAGGAAATAGCGTTTGCAGATGTATACGTATCGTAGCAATAGTGTTCTTATGATTCTTACAACGCGATATCGTATCTCATTTCTATGTTTCATGGTAAGATATAATATGATTTGCGATGTGTTATGTATTCCTCGTCTACACTTCAAATGAATGTAAATGCAACACTTCCTAGCAAGGAAATAGCTTTTGCAGATGTCTGCGTATCGTAGCAATAGGGTTCTAATGCTTCTTAAATCGCGATATCGCATCGCATTTCTATGTTTCATGATAAGATAGAATATGATTTGCGAAGTGTTATGTATTCCTCGTCTACACTTCAAATGAACGTAAATGCGACATTTCCTTGCTAGGAAATAGCGTTTGCAGATGTCTACCTATCGTAGCAATAGGGTTCTAATGCTTCTTAAAACGCGATATGGCATCTCATTTCTATGTTTCATGGTAAGATATAATATGATTTGCGAAGTGTTATGTATTCCTCGTCTACACTTCAAATGAATGTAAATGCGACACTTCCTTGCAAAGAAATAGCGTTTGCAGATGTCTACGTATCGTAGCAATAGAGTTCTAATGCTTCTTAAGACGCGATATCGCATCTCATTTCTGTGTTTCATGGTAAGATGTAATATGATTTGCGAAGTGTTATGTATTCCTCGTCTACACTTCAAATGAATGTAAATGCGACACTTCCTTGCAAGGAAATAGCGTTTGCAAATGTCTACGTATCGTAGCAATAGGGTTCTAATGCTTCTTAAAACGCGATATCGCATCGCATTTCTATGTTTCATGGTAAGATAGAATATGATTTGCGAAGTGTTATGTATTCCTCGTCTACACTACAAATGAATGTAAATGCGACATTTCCTTGCTAGGAAATAGCGTTTGCAGATGTCTACCTATCGTAGCAATAGGGTTCTAGTGCTTCTTAAAACGCGATATGGCATCTCATTTCTATGTTTCATGGTAAGATATAATATGATTTGCGAAGTGTTATGTATTCCTCGTCTACACTTCAAATGAATGTAAATGCGACACTTCCTTGCAAAGAAATAGCGTTTGCAGATGTCTACGTATCGTAGCAATAGACTTCTAATGCTTCTTAAGACGCGATATCGCATCTCATTTCTATGTTTCATGGTAAGATGTAATATGATTTACGAAGTGTTATGTATTCCTCGTCTACACTTCAAATGAATGTAAATGCAACACTTCCTTGCAAGGAAATAGCGTTTGCAAATGTCTACGTATCGTAGCAATAGGGTTCTAATGCTTCTTAAAACGCGATATCGCATCGCATTCCTATGTTTCATGGTAAGATAGAATATGATTTGCGAAGTGTTATGTATTCCTCGTCTACACTTCAAATGAATGTAAATGCGACACTTCCTTGCTAGGAAATAGCGTTTGAAGATGTCTACCTATCGTAGCAATAGAGTTCTAATGCTTCTTAAAACGCGATATCGCATCACATTTCTATGTTTCATGGTAAGATATAATATGATTTGCGAAGTGTTATGTATTCCTCGTCTACACTTCATATGAATGTAAATGCGACACTTCCTTGGTAGGAAATAGCGTTTGCAGATGTATACGTATCGTAGCAATAGTGTTCTTATGATTCTTACAACGCGATATCGTATCTCATTTCTATGTTTCATGGTAAGATATAATATGATTTGCGATGTGTTATGTATTCCTCGTCTACACTTCAAATGAATGTAAATGCAACACTTGCTAGCAAGGAAATAGCTTTTGCAGATGTCTGCGTATCGTAGCAATAGGGTTCTAATGCTTCTTAAATCGCGATATCGCATCGCATTTCTATGTTTCATGATAAGATATAATATGATTTGCGAAGTGTTATGTATTCCTCGTCTACACTTCATATGAATGTAAATGCGACACTTCCTTGGTAGGAAATAGCGTTTGCAGATGTCTACGTGTCGTAGCAATAGTGTTCTTATGATTCTTACAACGCCATATCGTATCTCATTTCTATGTTTCATGGTAAGATATAATATGATTTGCGAAGTGTTATGTATTCCTCGTCTACACTTCAAGTGAATGTAAATGCGACACTTCCTTGCAAAGAAATAGCGTTTGCAGATGTCTACGTATCGTAGCAATAGAGTTCTAATGCTTCTTAAGACGCGATATTGCATCTCATTTCTATGTTTCATGGTAAGATGTAATATGATTTGCGAAGTGTTATGTATTCCTCGTCTACACTTCATATGAATGTAAATGCGACACTTCCCTTGTAGGAAATAGCGTTTGCAGATGTCTGCGTATCGTAGCAATAGTGTTCTTATGATTCTTACAACGCGATATCGTATCTCATTTCTATGTTTCATGGTAAGATATAATATGATTTGCGAAGTGTTATGTATTCCTTGTCTACACTTCAAATGAATGTAAATGCGACACTTCCTAGCAAGGAAATAGCTTTTGCAGATGTCTACGTATCGTAGCAATAGGGTTCTAATGCTTCTTAAAACGCGATATCGCATCGCATTTCTATGTTTCATGGTAAGATAGAATGTGATTTGCGAAGTGTTATGTATTCCTCGTCTATACTTCAAATGAATGTAAATGCGACACTTCCTTGCAAAGAAATAGCGTTTGCAGATGTCTACGAATCGTAGCAATAGATTTCTAATGCTTCTTAAAACGCGATATCGCATCTCATTTCTATGTTTCATGGTAGGATATAATATGATTTGCGAAGTGTAATGTATTCCTCGTCTACACTTCAAATGAGTGTAAATGCAACACTTCCTTGCAAGGAAATAGCGTTTGCAAATGTCTACGTATCGTAGCAATAGGGTTCTAATGCTTCTTAAAACGCGATATCGCATCGCATTCCTATGTTTCATGGTAAGATAGAATATGATTTGCGAAGTGTTATGTATTCCTCGTCTACACTTCAAATGAATGTAAATGCGACACTTCCTTGCTAGGAAATAGCGTTTGAAGATGTCTACCTATCGTAGCAATAGAGTTCTAATGCTTCTTAAAACGCGATATCGCATCACATTTCTATGTTTCATGGTAAGATATAATATGATTTGCGAAGTGTTATGTATTCCTCGTCTACACTTCATATGAATGTAAATGCGACACTTCCTTGGTAGGAAATAGCGTTTGCAGATGTATACGTATCGTAGCAATAGTGTTCTTATGATTCTTACAACGCGATATCGTATCTCATTTCTATGTTTCATGGTAAGATATAATATGATTTGCGATGTGTTATGTATTCCTCGTCTACACTTCAAATGAATGTAAATGCAACACTTGCTAGCAAGGAAATAGCTTTTGCAGATGTCTGCGTATCGTAGCAATAGGGTTCTAATGCTTCTTAAATCGCGATATCGCATCGCATTTCTATGTTTCATGATAAGATATAATATGATTTGCGAAGTGTTATGTATTCCTCGTCTACACTTCATATGAATGTAAATGCGACACTTCCTTGGTAGGAAATAGCGTTTGCAGATGTCTGCGTATCGTAGCAATGGTGTTCTTATGATTCTTACAACGCGATATCGTATCTCATTTCTATGTTTCATGGTAAGATATAATATGATTTGCGAAGTGTTATGTATTCCTTGTCTACACTTCAAATGAATGTAAATGCGACACTTCCTAGCAAGGAAATAGCTTTTGCAGATGTCTACGTATCGTAGCAATAGGGTTCTAATGCTTCTTAAAACGCGATATCGCATCGCATTTCTATGTTTCATGGTAAGATAGAATATGATTTGCGTAGTGTTATGTATTCCTCTTCTACACTTCATATGAATGTTAATGCGACACTTCCTTGCAAGGAAATAGCGTTTGCAGATGTCTACGTATCGTAGCAAAGGAGTTCTTATGATTCTTAAAACGCGATATCGATCTCAATTCTATGTATCATGATAAGATATAATATTCATTGCGAAGTGTTATGCATTCCTCGTCTACGATTCAAATGAATGTAAATGCGACATTTCCTTGCTAGGAAATAGCGTTTGCAGATGTCTACCTATCGTAGCAATAGGGTTCTAATGCTTCTTAAAACGCGATATCGCAACTCATTTCTATGTTTCATGGTAAGATATAATATGATTTGCGAAGTGTTATGTATTCCTCGTCTACACTTCATATGAATGTAAATGCGACACTTCCTTGGTAGGAAATAGCGTTTGCAGATGTCTACCTATCGTAGCAATAGAAATCTGGTGCTTCTTAAAACGCGATATCGCATCTCATTTCTATGTTTCATGGTAAGATATAATATGATATGCGATGTGTTATGTACTCCTCGTCTTCACTTCAATTGAATGTAAATGCGACACATCCTTGCATGGAAATAGCGTCTGCAGATGTCTAGGTATCGCAGCGATAGAGTTCAAATGCTTCTTAAAACGAGATATTGCATCTCATATTCATGTTTCATGATAATATATAATATTCATTGCGAAGTGTTATGCATTCCTCGTCTACGATTCAAATGAATGTAAATGCGACACTTCCTTGCAAGGAAATAGCGTTTGCAGGTGTCTAGGTATCGTAGCAATAGAGTTCTAATGCTTCTAAAAACGCGATATGGCATCTCATTTCTATGTTGCATGGAAAGATATAATATGATTTGCGATGTGTTATGTATTCCTCGTCTACACTTCAAATGAATGTAAATGCGACACATCCTAGCAAGGAAATAGCGTTTGCAGATGTCTAGGTATCGTAGCAATAGAGTTCTAATGCTTCTAAAAACGCGATATGGCATCTCATTTCTATGTTGCATGGAAAGATATAATATGATTTGCGAAGTGTTATGTATTCCTCGTCTACACTTCAAATGAATGTAAATGCAACACTTCCTAGCAAGGAAATAGCTTTTGCAGATGTCTGCGTATCGTAGCAATAGGGTTCTAATGCTTCTTAAATCGCGATATCGCATCGCATTTCTAAGTTTCATGATAAGATATAATATGATTTGCGAAGTGTTATGTATTCCTCGTCTACACTTCATATGAATGTAAATGCGACACTTCCTTGGTAGGAAATAGCGTTTGCAGATGTCTACGTGTCGTAGCAATAGTGTTCTTATGATTCTTACAACGCCATATCGTATCTCATTTCTATGTTTCATGGTAAGATATAATATGATTTGCGAAGTGTTATGTATTCCTCGTCTACACTTCAAGTGAATGTAAATGCGACACTTCCTTGCAAAGAAATAGCGTTTGCAGATGTCTACGTATCGTAGCAATAGAGTTCTAATGCTTCTTAAGACGCGATATTGCATCTCATTTCTATGTTTCATGGTAAGATGTAATATGATTTGCGAAGTGTTATGTATTCCTCGTCTACACTTCATATGAATGTAAATGCGACACTTCCCTTGTAGGAAATAGCGTTTGCAGATGTCTGCGTATCGTAGCAATAGTGTTCTTATGATTCTTACAACGCGATATCGTATCTCATTTCTATGTTTCATGGTAAGATATAATATGATTTGCGAAGTGTTATGTATTCCTTGTCTACACTTCAAATGAATGTAAATGCGACACTTCCTAGCAAGGAAATAGCTTTTGCAGATGTCTACGTATCGTAGCAATAGGGCTCTAATGCTTCTTAAAACGCGATATCGCATCTCATTTCCATGTTTCATGGTAAGATATAATATGATTTGCGAAGTGTTATGTATTCCTCGTCTACACTTCACATGAATGTAAATGCGACGCATCCTTGGTAGGAAATAGCGTTTGCAGATGTCTACCTGTCGTAGCAATAGAAATCTAATGCTTCTTAAAACGCGATATCGCATCCCATTTCTATGTTTCATGGTAAGATAGAATATGATTTGAGAAGTGTTATGTATTCCTGGTCTACACTTCAAATGAATGTAAATGCGACACTTCCTTGCAAAGAAATAGCGTTTTCAGATGTCTACGTATCGTAGCAATAGATTTCTAATGCTTCTTAAAACGCGATATCGCATCTCATTTCTATGTTTCATGGTAAGATATAATATGATTTGCGAAGTGTTATGTACTCGTCGTCTTCACTTCAAATGAATGTAAATGCGACACATCCTTGCAAGGAAATAGCGTCTGCAGATGTCTAGGTATCGCAGCGATATAGTTCTAATGCTTCTCAAAACACAATATCGCATCTCATTTCTATGTTTCATGGTAAGATATAATATGATTTGCGAAGCGTGATGTATTCCTCGTCTACACTTCAAATGAATGTAAATGCGACACTTCCTTGAAAGGAAATAGCGTTTGCAGATGTCTACCTATCGTAGCAGTAGAGTTCTAATGCTTATTAAAACGCGATATCGCATCTCATTTCTATGTTTCATGGTAAGATATAATATGATTTGCGAAGTGTGTGTATTCCACGTCTACACTTCAAATGAATGTAAATGCGACACTTCCTTGCAAAGAAATAGCGTTTGCAGATGTCTACGTATCGTAGCAATAGATTTCTAATGCTTCTTAAAATGCGATATCGCATCTCATTTCTATGTTTCATGGTAGGATA
This sequence comes from Xylocopa sonorina, assembly GCF_050948175.1. Lineage (NCBI taxonomy): Eukaryota > Metazoa > Arthropoda > Insecta > Hymenoptera > Apidae > Xylocopa > Xylocopa sonorina. The sequence continues at coordinate 328,692 of NW_027490306.1, forward strand.
TAATATGATTTGCGAAGTGTAATGTATTCCTCGTCTACACTTCAAATGAATGTAAATGCGACACTTCCTTGCTAGGAAATAGCGTCTGCAGATGTCTAGGTATCGCAGCAATAGAGTTCAAATGCTTCTTAAAACGAGATATTGCATCTCATATTCATGTTTCATGATAATATATAATATTCATTGCGAAGTGTTATGCATTCCTCGTCTACGAATCAAATGAATGTAAATGCGACACTTCCTTGCAAGGAAATAGCGTTTGCAGATGTCTAGGTATCGTAGCAATAGAGTTCTAATGCTTCTAAAAACGCGATATGGCATCTCATTTCTATGTTGCATGGAAAGATATAATATGATTTGCGAAGTGTTATGTATTCCTCGTCTACACTTCAAATGAATGTAAATGCGACACTTCCTTGCAAAGAAATAGCGTTTGCAGATGTTTACGAATCGTAGCAATAGATTTCTAATGCTTCTTAAAACGCGTTATCGCATCTCATTTCTATGTTTCATGGTAGGATATAATATGATTTGCGAAGTGTAATGTATTCCTCGTCTACACTTCAAATGAATGTAAATGCGACATTTCCTTGCTAGGAAATAGCGTTTGCAGATGTCTACCTATCGTAGCAATAGGGTTCTAATGCTTCTTAAAACGCGATATCGCATCTCATTTCTATGTTTCATGGTAAGATATAATATGATTTGCGAGGTGTTATGTATTCCTCGTCTACACTTCATATGAATGTAAATGCGACACTTCCTTGGTAGGAAATAGCGTTTGCAGATGTCTGCGTATCGTAGCAATAGTGTTCTTATGATTCTTACAACGCGATATCGTATCTCATTTCTATGTTTCATGGTAAGATAGAATATGATTTGCGAAGTGTTATGCATTCCTCGTCTACGATTCAAATGAATGTAAATGCGACATTTCCTTGCTAGGAAATAGCGTTTGCAGATGTCTACCTATCGTAGCAATAGGGTTCTAATGCTTCTTAAAACGCGATACCGCAACTCATTTCTATGTTTCATGGTAAGATATAATATGATTTGCGAAGTGTTATGTATTCCTCGTCTACACTTCATATGAATGTAAATGCGACACTTCCTTGGTAGGAAATAGCGTTTGCAGATGTCTACCTATCGTAGCAATAGAAATCTGATGCTTCTTAAAACGCGATATCGCATCTCATTTCTATGTTTCATGGTAAGATATAATATGATATGCGATGTGTTATGTACTCCTCGTCTTCACTTCAATTGAATGTAAATGCGACACATCCTTGCATGGAAATAGCGTCTGCAGATGTCTAGGTATCGCAGCGATAGAGTTCAAATGCTTCTTAAAACGAGATATTGCATCTCATATTCATGTTTCATGATAATATATAATATTCATTGCGAAGTGTTATGCATTCCTCGTCTACGATTCAAATGAATGTAAATGCGACACTTCCTTGCAAGGAAATAGCGTTTGCAGATGTCTAGGTATCGTAGCAATAGAGTTCTAATGCTTCTAAAAACGCGATATGGCATCTCATTTCTATGTTGCATGGAAAGATATAATATGATTTGCGATGTGTTATGTATTCCTCGTCTACACTTCAAATGAATGTAAATGCGACACATCCTAGCAAGGAAATAGCGTTTGCAGATGTCTAGGTATCGTAGCAATAGAGTTCTAATGCTTCTAAAAACGCGATATGGCATCTCATTTCTATGTTGCATGGAAAGATATAATATGATTTGCGAAGTGTTATGTATTCCTCGTATACACTTCAAATGAATGTAAATGCAACACTTCCTAGCAAGGAAATAGCTTTCGCAGATGTCTGCGTATCGTAGCAATAGGGTTCTAATGCTTCTTAAATCGCGATATCGCATCGCATTTCTATGTTTCATGATAAGATATAATATGATTTGCGAAGTGTTATGTATTCCTCGTCTACACTTCATATGAATGTAAATGCGACACTTCCTTGGTAGGAAATAGCGTTTGCAGATGTCTACGTGTCGTAGCAATAGTGTTCTTATGATTCTTACAACGCCATATCATATCTCATTTCTATGTTTCATGGTAAGATATAATATGATTTGCGAAGTGTTATGTATTCCTCGTCTACACTTCAAGTGAATGTAAATGCGACACTTCCTTGCAAAGAAATAGCGTTTGCAGATGTCTACGTATCGTAGCAATAGAGTTCTAATGCTTCTTAAGACGCGATATTGCATCTCATTTCTATGTTTCATGGTAAGATGTAATATGATTTGCGAAGTGTTATGTATTCCTCGTCTACACTTCATATGAATGTAAATGCGACACTTCCCTTGTAGGAAATAGCGTTTGCAGATGTCTGCGTATCGTAGCAATAGTGTTCTTATGATTCTTACAACGCGATATCGTATCTCATTTCTATGTTTCATGGTAAGATATAATATGATTTGCGAAGTGTTATGTATTCCTTGTCTACACTTCAAATGAATGTAAATGCGACACTTCCTAGCAAGGAAATAGCTTTTGCAGATGTCTACGTATCGTAGCAATAGTGTTCTAATGCTTCTTAAAACGCGATATCGCATCTCATTTCCATGTTTCATGGTAAGATATAATATGATTTGCGAAGCGTGATGTATTCCTCGTCTACACTTCAAATGAATGTAAATGCGACACTTCCTTGAAAGGAAATAGCGTTTGCAGATGTCTACCTATCGTAGCAGTAGAGTTCTAATGCTTATTAAAACGCGATATCGCATCTCATTTCTATGTTTCATGGTAAGATATAATATGATTTGCGAAGTGTGTGTATTCCACGTCTACACTTCAAATGAATGTAAATGCGACACTTCCTTGCAAAGAAATAGCGTTTGCAGATGTCTACGTATCGTAGCAATAGATTTCTAATGCTTCTTAAAATGCGATATCGCATCTCATTTCTATGTTTCATGGTAGGATATAATATGATTTGCGAAGTGTAATGTATTCCTCGTCTACACTTCAAATGAATGTAAATGCGACACTTCCTTGCTAGGAAATAGCGTCTGCAGATGTCTAGGTATCGTAGCAATAGAGTTCAAATGCTTCTTAAAACGAGATATTGCATCTCATATTCATGTTTCATGATAATATATAATATTCATTGCGAAGTGTTATGCATTCCTCGTCTACGAATCAAATGAATGTAAATGCGACACTTCCTTGCAAGGAAATAGCGTTTGCAGATGTCTAGGTATCGTAGCAATAGAGTTCTAATGCTTCTAAAAACGCGATATGGCATCTCATTTCTATGTTGCATGGAAAGATATAATATGATTTGCGAAGTGTTATGTATTCCTCGTCTACACTTCAAATGAATGTAAATGCGACACTTCCTTGCAAAGAAATAACGTTTGCAGATGTTTACGAATCGTAGCAATAGATTTCTAATGCTTCTTAAAACGCGTTATCGCATCTCATTTCTATGTTTCATGGTAGGATATAATATGATTTGCGAAGTGTAATGTATTCCTCGTCTACACTTCAAATGAATGTAAATGCGACATTTCCTTGCTAGGAAATAGCGTTTGCAGATGTCTACCTATCGTAGCAATAGAGTTCTAATGCTTCTTAAAACGCGATATCGCATCACATTTCTATGTTTCATGGTAAGATATAATATGATTTGCGAAGTGTTATGTATTCCTCGTCTACACTTCATATGAATGTAAATGCGACACTTCCTTGGTAGGAAATAGCGTTTGCAGATGTCTACGTATCGTAGCAATAGTGTTCTTATGATTCTTACAACGCTATATCGTATCTCATTTCTATGTTTCATGGTAAGATATAATATGATTTGCGAAGTGTTATGTATTCCTCGTCTACACTTCAAATGAATGTAAATGCGACACTTCCTAGCAAGGAAATAGCTTTTGCAGATGTCTACGTATCGTAGCAATAGGATTCTAATGCTTCTTAAATCGCGATATCGCATCGCATTTCTATGTTTCATGATAAGATATAATATGATTTGCGAAGTGTTATGTATTCCTCGTCTACACTTCATATGAATGTAAATGCGACACTTCCTTGGTAGGAAATAGCGTTTGCAGATGTCTACGTGTCGTAGCAATAGTGTTCTTATGATTCTTACAACGCGATATCGTATCTCATTTCTATGTTTCATGGTAAGATATAATATGATTTGCGAAGTGTTATGTATTCCTCGTCTACACTTCAAATGAATGTAAATGCGACATTTCCTTGCTAGGAAATAGCGTTTGCAGATGTCTACCTATCGTAGCAATAGGGTTTTAATGCTTCTTAAAACGCGATATCGCATCTCATTTCTATGTTTCATGGTAAGATATAATATGATTTGCGAAGTGTTATGTATTCCTCGTCTACACTTCATATGAATGTAAATGCGACACTTCCTTGGTAGGAAATAGCGTTTGCAGATGTCTACGTATCGTAGCAATAGTGTTCTTATGATTCTTACAACGCGATATCGTATCTCATTTCTATGTTTCATGGTAAGATATAATATGATTTGCGAAGTGTTATGTATTCCTCGTCTACACTTCAAATGAATGTAAATGCGACACTTCCTCGCAAAGAAATAGCGTTTGCAGATGTCTACGTATCGTAGCAATAGTGTTCTAATGCTTCTTAAGACGCGTTATCGCATCTCATTTCTATGTTTCATGGTAAGATGTAATATGATTTGCGAAGTGTTATGTATTCCTCTTCTACACTTCATATGAATGTAAATGCGACACTTCCTTTGTAGGAAATAGCGTTTGCAGATGTCTACGTATCGTAGCAATAGTGTTCTTATGATTCTTACAACGCGATATCGTATCTCATTTCTATGTTTCATGGTAAGATATAATATGATTTGCGAAGTGTTATGTATTCCTCGTCTACACTTCAAATGAATGTTAATGCGACACTTCCTTGCAAGGAAATAGCGTTTGCAGATGTCTACGTATCGTAGCAAAGGAGTTCTTATGATTCTTAAAACGCGATATCGATCTCAATTCTATGTTTCATGATAAGATATAATATTCTTTGCGAAGCGTTATGCATTCCTCGTCTACGATTCAAATGAATGTAAATGCGACATTTCCTTGCTAGGAAATAGCGTTTGCAGATGTCTACCTATCGTAGCAATAGGGTTCTAATGCTTCTTAAAACGCGATATCGCATCTCATTTCTATGTTTCATGGTAAGATGTAATATGATTTGCGAAGTGTTATGTATTCCTCTTCTACACTTCATATGAATGTAAATGCGACACTTCCTTTGTAGGAAATAGCGTTTGCAGATGTCTACGTATCGTAGCAATAGTGTTCTTATGATTCTTACAACGCGATATCGTATCTCATTTCTATGTTTCATGGTAAGATATAATATGATTTGCGAAGTGTTATGTATTCCTCGTCTACACTTCAAATGAATGTTAATGCGACACTTCCTTGCAAGGAAATAGCGTTTGCAGATGTCTACGTATCGTAGCAAAGGAGTTCTTATGATTCTTAAAACGCGATATCGATCTCAATTCTATGTTTCATGATAAGATATAATATTCTTTGCGAAGCGTTGTGCATTCCTCGTCTACGATTCAAATGAATGTAAATGCGACATTTCCTTGCTAGGAAATAGCGTTTGCAGATGTCTACCTATCGTAGCAATAGGGTTCTAATGCTTCTTAAAACGCGATATCGCATCTCATTTCTATGTTTCATGGTAAGATATAATATGATTTGCGAAGTGTTATGTATTCCTCGTCTACACTTCATATGAATGTAAATGCAACACTTCCTTGGTAGGAAATAGCGTTTGCAGATGTCTACCTATCGTAGCAATAGAAATCGAATGCTTCTTAAAACGCGATATCGCATCTCATTTCTATGTTTCATGGTAAGATAGAATATGATTTGCGAAGTGTTATGTATTCCTGGTCTACACTTCAAATGAATGTAAATGCGACGCTACCTTGCAAAGAAATAGCGTTTTCAGATGTCTACGTATCGTAGCAATAGATTTCTAATGCTTCTTAAAACGCGATATCGCATCTCATTTCTATGTTTCATGGTAAGATATAATATGATTTGCGAAGCGTGATGTATTCCTCGTCTACACTTCAAATGAATGTAAATGCGACACTTCCTTGCTAGGAAATAGCGTCTGCAGATGTCTAGGTATCGTAGCAATAGAGTTCAAATGCTTCTTAAAACGAGATATTGCATCTCATATTCATGTTTCATGATAATATATAATTTTCATTGCGAAGTGTTATGCATTCCTCGTCTACACTTCAAATGAATGTAAATGCGACACTTCCTTGCAAAGAAATAGCGTTTGCAGGTGTCTACGAATCGTAGCAATAGATTTCTAATGCTTCTTAAAACGCGATATCGCATCTCATTTCTATGTTTCATGGTAGGATATAATATGATTTGCGAAGTGTAATGTATTCCTCGTCTACACTTCAAATGAATGTAAATGCGACAGTTCCTTGCTAGGAAATAGCGTTTGCAGATGTCTACCTATCGTAGCAATAGGGTTCTAATGCTTCTTAAAACGCGATATGGCATCTCATTTCTATGTTTCATGGTAAGATATAATATGATTTGCGAGGTGTTATGTATTCCTCGTCTACACTTCAAATGAATGTAAATGCGACACTTCCTTGCAAAGAAACAGCGTTTGCAGATGTCTACGTATCGTAGCAATAGAGTTCTAATGCTTCTGAAGACGCGATATCGCATCTCATTTCTATGTTTCATGGTAAGATGTAATATGATTTGCGAAGTGTTATGTATTCCTCGTCTACACTTCATATGAATGTAAATGCGACACTTCCTTTGTAGGAAATAGCGTTTGCAGATGTCTACGTATCGTTGCAATAGTGTTCTTATGATTCTTACAACGCGATATCGTATCTCATTTCTATGTTTCATGGTAAGATATAATATGATTTGCGAAGCGTTATGCATTCCTCGTCTACGATTCAAATGAATGTAAATGCGACATTTCCTTGCTAGGAAATAGCGTTTGCAGATGTCTACCTATCGTAGCAATAGGGTTCTAATGCTTCTTAAAACGCGATATCGCATCTCATTTCTATGTTTCATGGTAAGATATAATATGATTTGCGAAGTGTTATGTATTCCTCGTCTACACTTCACATGAATGTAAATGCGACACTTCCTTGGTAGGAAATAGCGTTTGCAGATGTCTACCTATCGTAGCAATAGAAATCTAATGCTTCTTAAAACGCGATATCGCATCTCATTTCTATGTTTCATGGTAAGATAGAATATGGTTTGCGAAGTGTTATGTATTCCTGGTCTACACTTCAAATGAATGTAAATGCGACACATCCTTGCAAGGAAATAGCGTCTGCAGATGTCTAGGTATCGCAGCGATAGAGTTCTAATGCTTCTCAAAACACAATATCGCATCTCATTTCTATGTTTCATGGTAAGATATAATATGATTTGCGAAGCGTGATGTATTCCTCGTCTACACTTCAAATGAATGTAAATGCGACACTTCCTTGAAAGGAAATAGCGTTTGCAGATGTCTACCTATCGTAGCAGTAGAGTTCTAATGCGTATTAAAACGCGATATCGCATCTCATTTCTATGTTTCATGGTAAGATATAATATGATTTGCGAAGTGTGTGTATTCCACGTCTACACTTCAAATGAATGTAAATGCGACACTTCCTTGCAAAGAAATAGCGTTTGCAGATGTCTACGTATCGTAGCAATAGATTTCTAATGCTTCTTAAAACGCGATATAGCATCTCATTTCTATGTTTCATGGTAGGATATAATATGATTTGCGAAGTGTAATGTATTCCTCGTCTACACTTCAAATGAATGTAAATGCGACACTTCCTTGCTAGGAAATAGCGTCTGCAGATGTCTAGGAATCGTAGCAAAAGAGTTCAAATGCTTCTTAAAACGAGATATTGCATCTCATATTCATGTTTCATGATAATATATAATATTCATTGCGAAGTGTTATGCATTCCTCGTCTACGATTCAAATGAATGTAAATGCGACACTTCCTTGCAAGGAAATAGCGTTTGCAGATGTCTAGGTATCGTAGCAATAGAGTTCTAATGCTTCTAAAAACGCAATATGGCATCTCATTTCTATGTTGCATGGAAAGATATAATATGATTTGCGAAGTGTTATGTATTCCTCGTCTACACTTCAAATGAATGTAAATGCGACACTTCCTTGCAAAGAAATAGCGTTTGCAGATGTCTACGAATCGTAGCAATAGATTTCTAATGCTTTTTAAAACGCGATATCGCATCTCATTTCTATGTTTCATGGTAGGATATAATATGATTTGCGAAGTGTAATGTATTCCTCGTCTACACTTCAAGTGAATGTAAATGCGACATTTCCTTGCTAGGAAATAGCGTTTTCAGATGTCTACGTATCGTAGCAATAGATTTCTAATGCTTCTTAAAACGCGATATCGCATCTCATTTCTATGTTTCATGGTAAGATATAATACGATTTGCGAAGTGTTATGTATTCCTCGTCTACTCTTCAAATGAATGTAAATGCGACACTTCCTAGCAAGGAAATAGCGTCCGCAGATGTCTAGGTATCGTAACGATAGAGTTCTAATGCTTCTCAAAACACAATATCGCATCTCATATCTATGTTTCATGGTAAGATATAATATGATTTGCGAAGTGTTATGTATTCCTCGTCTGCACTTCAAATGAATGTAAATGCGATACTTCCTTGAAAGGAAATAGCGTTTGCAGATGTCTACCTATCGTAGCAGTAGAGTTCTAACGCTTATTAAAACGCGATATCGCATGTCATTTCTATGTTTCATGGTAAGATATAATGTGATTTGCGAAGTGTGTGTATTCCACGTCTACACTTCAAATGAATGTAAATGCGACACTTCCTTGCAAAGAAATAGCGTTTGCAGATGTCTACGAATCGTAGCAATAGATTTCTAATGCTTCTTAAAACGCGATATCGCACCTCATTTCTATGTTTCATGGTAAGATATAATATGATTTGCGAAGTGTTATGTACTCCTCGTCTACACTTCAAATGAATGTAAATGCGACACTTGCTAGCAAGGAAATAGCGTCCGCATATGTCTAGGTATCGTAGCGATAGAGTTCTAATGCTTCTCAAAACACAATATCGCATCTCATTTCTATGTTTCATGGTAAGATATAATATGATTTGCGAAGTGTTATGTATTCCTCGTCTGCACTTCAAATGAATGTAAATGCGACACTTCCTTGAAAGGAAATAGCGTTTGCAGATGTCTACCTATCGTAGCAGTAGAGTTCTAATGCTTATTAAAACGCGATATCGCATCTCATTTCTATGTTTCATGGTAAGATATAATATGATTTGCGAAGTGTGTGTATTCCACGTCTACACTTCAAATGAATGTAAATGCGACACTTCCTTGCAAAGAAATAGCGTTTGCAAATGTCTACGTATCGTAGCAATAGATTTCTAATGCTTCCTAAAAAGCGATATCGCATCTCATTTCTATGATTCATGGTAGGATATAATATGATTTGCGAAGTGTAATGTATTCCTCGTCTACACTTCAAATGAATGTAAATGCGACACTTCCTTGCTAGGAAATAGCGTCTGCAGATGTCTAGGTATCGTAGCAATAGATTTCTAATTCTTCTTAAAACGCGATATCGCATCTCATATCTATGTTTCATTATAATATATAATATTCATTGCGAAGTGTTATGCATTCCTCGTCTACGATTCAAATGAATGTAAATGCGACACTTCCTTGCAAGGAAATAGCGTTTGCAGATGTCTACGTATCGTAGCAATAGAGTTCTTATGATTCTTAAAACGCGATATCGCATCTCATTTCTATGTTTCATGGTAAGATATAATATGATTTGCGAAGTGTTATGTATGCCTCGTCTACACTTCACATGAATGTAAATGCGACACTTCCTTGCAAGGAAATAGCGTTTGCAGATGTCTAGGTATCGTAGCGATAGAGTTCTAATGCTTCTTAAAACGCGATATCGCATCTCATTTCTATGTTTCATGGTAAGATATAATATGATTTGCGAAGTGTTACGTATTTCACGTCTACACTTCAAATGAATGTAAATGCGACACTTCCTTGCAAAGAAATTGCGTTTGCAGATGTCTACGTATCGTAGCAATAGATTTCTAATGCTTCTTAAAACGCGATATCGCATCTCACTTCTATGTTTCATGGTAAGGTATAATATGATTTGCGAAGTGTTATGTATTCCTCGTCTACACTTCAAATGATATGTAAATGCGACATTTCCTTGCTAGAAAATAGCGTCTGCAGATGTCTAGGTATCGTAGCGATAGAGTTCTAATGCTTCTTAAAACGCCATATCGCATGTCATTACTATGTTTCATGGTAAGATATAATATGATTTGCGAAGTGTTATGTATTCCTCGTCTACACTTCATGTGAATGTGAATGCGACACTTCCTTGCTAGGAAATAGCGTTTGCAGATGTCTAGGTATCGTAGCGATAGAGTTCAAATGCTTCTTAAAACGAGATATTGCATCTCATATCTATGTTTCATGATAAGATAAAATATTCATTGCGAAGTGTTATGCATTCCTCGTCTACGATTCAAGTGAATGTAAATGCGACACTTCCTTGCAAGGAAATAGCGTTTGCAGATGTCCACGTATCGAAGCAATAGAGTTCAAATGCTTCTTAAAACGCGATATCGCATCTCATTTCTATGTTTCATGGTAAGATAAAATATGATTTGCGAAGTGTTATGTATTCCTCGTCTACACTTCAAATGATATGTAAATGCGACATTTCTTTGCTAGGAAATAACGTCTGCAGATGTCTAGGTATCGTAGCGATAGAGTTCTAATGCTTCTTAAAACGCGATATCGCATGTCATTACTATGTTTCATGGTAAGATATAATATGATTTGCGAAGTGTTATGTATTCCTCGTCTACACTTCATGTGAATGTAAATGCGACACTTCCTTGCAAGGAAATAGCGTTTGCAGATGTCTAGGTATCGTAGCGATAGAATTCTAATGCTTCTTAAAACGCGATATCGCATCTCATTTCTATGTTTCATGGTAAGATATAATATGATTTGCGAAGTGTTATGTATTTCACGTCTACACTTCAAATGAATGTAAATGCGACACTTCCTTGCAAAGAAATAGCGTTTGCAGATATCTACGTATCGTAGCAATAGATTTCTAATGCTTCTTAAAACGCGATATCGCATCTCACTTCTATGTTTCATGGTAAGGTATAATATGATTTGCGAAGTGTTATGTATTCCTCGTCTACACTTCAAATGAATGTAAATGCGACATTTCCTTGCTAGGAAATAGCGTTTGCAGATGTCTACCTATCGTAGCAATAGAATTCTAATGCTTCTTAAAACGCGATATCGCATCTCATATCTATGTTTCATGATAAGATATAATATTCATTGCGAAGTGTTATGCATTCCTCGTCTACGATTCAAATGAAAGTAAATGCGACACTTCCTTGCAAGGAAATAGCGTTTGCAGATATCTACGCATCGTAGCGATAGAGTTCATATGATTCCTAAAACGCGATATCGCATCTCATTTCTATGTTTCATGGTAAGATATAATATGATTTGCGAAGTGTTATGTATTCCTCGTCTACACTTCAAATGAATGTGAATGCGACACTTCCTTGCTAGGAAATAGCGTCTGCAGATGTCTAGGTATCGTAGCGATAGAGTTCAAATGCTTCTTAAAACGAGATATTGCATCTCATACCTATGTTTCATGATATGATATAATATTCATTGCGAAGTGTTATGCATTCCTCGTCTACGATTCAAGTGAATGTAAATGCGACACTTCCTTGCAAGGAAATAGCGTTTGCAGATGTCCACGTATCGAAGCAATAGAGTTCAAATGCTTCTTAAAACGCGATATCGCATCTCATTTCTATGTTTCATGGTAAGATAAAATATGATTTGCGAAGTGTTATGTATTCCTCGTCTACACTTCAAATGATATGTAAATGCGACATTTCCTTGCTAGGAAATAGCGTCTGCAGATGTCTAGGTATCGTAGCGATAGAGTTCTAATGCTTCTTAAAACGCGATATCGCATGTCATTTCTATGTTTCATGGTAAGATATAATATGATTTGCGAAATGTTATGTGTTCCTCGTCTACACTTCAAATGAATGTAAATGCGACACTTCCTTGCTAGGAAATAGCGTCTGCAGATGTCTAGGTATCGTAGCGATAGAGTTCTAATGCTTCTTAAAACGCGATATCGCATGTCATTTCTATGTTTCATGGTAAGATATAATATGATTTGCGAAATGTTATGTGTTCCTCGTCTACACTTCAAATGAATGTAAATGCGACACTTCCTTGCAAAGAAGTAGCGTTTGCAGTTGTCTACGTATCGTAGCAATATATTTCTAATGCTTCCTAAAACGCGATATCGCATCTAATATCTATGTTTCATGATAAGATATAATATTCATTGCGAAGTGTTATGCATTCCTCGTCTACGATTCAAATGAATGTAAATGCGACACTTCCTTGCAAGGAAATAGCGTCTGCAGATGTCTAGGTATCGTAGCAATAGAGTTCTAATGCTTCTTAAAACGCGATATCGCATCTCATTTCTATGTTTCATGGTAAGATATAATGTGATTTGCGAAGTGTTATGTATTCCTCGTCTACACTTCAAATGAATGTAATTGCGACACTTCCTCGCTAGGAAATAGCGTCTGCACATGTCTAGGTATCGTAGCGATAGAGTTCTAATGCTTCTTGAAACGCGATATCGCATCTCATATATATGTTTCATGGTAAGAAATAATATGATTTGCGAAGTGTTATGTATTCCTCGTCTACACTTCAAATGAATGTAAATGCGACACTTCCTTGCAAGGAAATAGCGTTTGCAGATGTCTACCAATCGTAGCAATAGAGTTCTAATGCTTCTTAAAACGCGATATCGAATCTCATTTCTATGGTTCATGGTAAGATATAATGTGATTTGCGACGTGTTATGTATTCCTCGTCTACACTTCAAATGAATGTAAATGCGACACTTCCTCGCTAGGAAATAGCGTTTGCAGGTGTCTACCTATCGTAGCCATAGAATTCTAATACTTCTTAAAACGCGAAATCGCATCTCATATCTATGTTTCATGGTAAGAAATAATATGATTTGCGAAGTGTTATGTATTCCTCGTCTACACTTCAAATGAATGTAAATGCGACACTTCCTTGCAAGGAAATAGCGTTTGCAGATGTCTACCTATCGTAGCAATAGAGTTCTAATGCTTCTTAAAACGCGATATCGAATCTCATTTCTATGGTTCATGGTAAGATATAATGTGATTTGCGACGTGTTATGTATTCCTCGTCTACACTTCAAATGAATGTAAATGCGACACTTCCTCGCTAGGAAATAGCGTTTGCAGATGTCTACCTATCGTAGCCATAGAATTCTAATACTTCTTAAAACGCGATATCGCATCTCATTTCTATGGTTCATGGTAAGATATAATATGATTTGCGAAGTGTTATGTATTTCTCGTCTACACTTCAAATGAATGTGAATGAGACAATTCCTCGCTAGGAAATAGCGTTTGCAGATGTCTACGTATCGTAGCAATAGAGTTCTTATGATTCTGAAAACGCGATATCGCATCTCATTTCTATGGTTCATGGTAAGATATAATATGATTTGCGATGTGTTATGTATTCCTCATCTACACTTCAAATGAATGTAAATGCGACACTTCCTTGCAAGGAAATAGCGTTTGCAGATGTCTACGTATCGTAGCAATAGGAGTTCTTATGATTCTTAAAACGCGATATCGCATCTCATTTCTATGTTTCATGGTAAGATATAATATGATTTGCGAAGAGTTATGTATTCCTCGTCTACACTTCAAATGATTGTAGGTGCGACATTTCCTTGCTAGGAAATAGCGTTTGCAGATGTCTAACCTATCGCAGCAATAGAGTTCTAATGCTTCTTAAAACGCGATATCGCATCTCATTTCTATGTTTCATGGTAAGATAAAAATATGATTCGCGAAGTGTTATGTATTCCTCGTCTACACTTCAAATGAATGTAAATGCGACATTTCCGTGCTAGGAAATAGCGTCTGCAGATGTCTAGGTATCGTAGCGATAGAGTTCTAATGCTTCTTAAAACACGATATCGCATGTCATTACTATGTTTCATGGTAAGATATAATATGATTTGCGAAGTGTTATGTATTTCTCGTCTACACTTCAAATGAATGTGAATGAGACCACTTCCTCGCTAGGAAATAGCGTTTGCAGATGTCTACGTATCGTAGCAATAGAGTTCTTATGATTCTTAAAACGCGATATCGCATCTCATTTCTATGGTTCATGGTAAGATATAATATGATTTGCGATGTGTCATGTATTCCTCATCTACACTTCAAATGAATGTAAATGCGACACTTCCTTGCCAGGAAATAGCGTTTGCAGATGTCTACGTATCGTAGCAATAGAGTTCATATGATTCTTATAACGCGATATCGCATCTCATTTCTATGTTTCATGGTAAGATATAATATGATTTGCGAAGTGTTATGTATTTCACGTCTACACTTCAAATGAATGTAAATGCGACACTTCCTTGCAAAGAAATAGCGTTTGCAGATATCTACGTATCGTAGCAATAGATTTCTAATGCTTCTTAAAACGCGATATCGCATCTCACTTCTATGTTTCATGGTAAGGTATAATATGATTTGCGAAGTGTTATGTATTCCTCGTCTACACTTCAAATGAATGTAAATGCGACATTTCCTTGCTAGGAAATAGCGTTTGCAGATGTCTACCTATCGTAGCAATAGAATTCTAATGCTTCTTAAAACGCGATATCGCATCTCATATCTATGTTTCATGATAAGATATAATATTCATTGCGAAGTGTTATGCATTCCTCGTCTACGATTCAAATGAAAGTAAATGCGACACTTCCTTGCAAGGAAATAGCGTTTGCAGATATCTACGCATCGTAGCGATAGAGTTCATATGATTCCTAAAACGCGATATCGCATCTCATTTCTATGTTTCATGGTAAGATATAATATGATTTGCGAAGTGTTATGTATTCCTCGTCTACACTTCAAATGAATGTGAATGCGACACTTCCTTGCTAGGAAATAGCGTCTGCAGATGTCTAGGTATCGTAGCGATAGAGTTCAAATGCTTCTTAAAACGAGATATTGCATCTCATACCTATGTTTCATGATATGATATAATATTCATTGCGAAGTGTTATGCATTCCTCGTCTACGATTCAAGTGAATGTAAATGCGACACTTCCTTGCAAGGAAATAGCGTTTGCAGATGTCCACGTATCGAAGCAATAGAGTTCAAATGCTTCTTAAAACGCGATATCGCATCTCATTTCTATGTTTCATGGTAAGATAAAATATGATTTGCGAAGTGTTATGTATTCCTCGTCTACACTTCAAATGATATGTAAATGCGACATTTCCTTGCTAGGAAATAGCGTCTGCAGATGTCTAGGTATCGTAGCGATAGAGTTCTAATGCTTCTTAAAACGCGATATCGCATGTCATTTCTATGTTTCATGGTAAGATATAATATGATTTGCGAAATGTTATGTGTTCCTCGTCTACACTTCAAATGAATGTAAATGCGACACTTCCTTGCTAGGAAATAGCGTCTGCAGTTGTCTAGGTATCGTAGCGATAGAGTTCTAATGCTTCTTAAAACGCGATATCGCATGTCATTTCTATGTTTCATGGTAAGATATAATATGATTTGCGAAATGTTATGTGTTCCTCGTCTACACTTCAAATGAATGTAAATGCGACACTTTCTTGCAAAGAAGTAGCGTTTGCAGTTGTCTACGTATCGTAGCAATATATTTCTAATGCTTCCTAAAACGCGATATCGCATCTAATATCTATGTTTCATGATAAGATATAATATTCATTGCGAAGTGTTATGCATTCCTCGTCTACGATTCAAATGAATGTAAATGCGACACTTCCTTGCAAGGAAATAGCGTCTGCAGATGTCTAGGTATCGTAGCAATAGAGTTCTAATGCTTCTTAAAACGCGATATCGCATCTCATTTCTATGTTTCATGGTAAGATATAATGTGATTTGCGAAGTGTTATGTATTCCTCGTCTACACTTCAAATGAATGTAATTGCGACACTTCCTCGCTAGGAAATAGCGTCTGCACATGTCTAGGTATCGTAGCGATAGAGTTCTAATGCTTCTTGAAACGCGATATCGCATCTCATATATATGTTTCATGGTAAGAAATAATATGATTTGCGAAGTGTTATGTATTCCTCGTCTACACTTCAAATGAATGTAAATGCGACACTTCCTTGCAAGGAAATAGCGTTTGCAGATGTCTACCAATCGTAGCAATAGAGTTCTAATGCTTCTTAAAACGCGATATCGAATCTCATTTCTATGGTTCATGGTAAGATATAATGTGATTTGCGACGTGTTATGTATTCCTCGTCTACACTTCAAATGAATGTAAATGCGACACTTCCTCGCTAGGAAATAGCGTTTGCAGGTGTCTACCTATCGTAGCCATAGAATTCTAATACTTCTTAAAACGCGAAATCGCATCTCATATCTATGTTTCATGGTAAGAAATAATATGATTTGCGAAGTGTTATGTATTCCTCGTCTACACTTCAAATGAATGTAAATGCGACACTTCCTTGCAAGGAAATAGCGTTTGCAGATGTCTACCTATCGTAGCAATAGAGTTCTAATGCTTCTTAAAACGCGATATCGAATCTCATTTCTATGGTTCATGGTAAGATATAATGTGATTTGCGACGTGTTATGTATTCCTCGTCTACACTTCAAATGAATGTAAATGCGACACTTCCTCGCTAGGAAATAGCGTTTGCAGATGTCTACCTATCGTAGCCATAGAATTCTAATACTTCTTAAAACGCGATATCGCATCTCATTTCTATGGTTCATGGTAAGATATAATATGATTTGCGAAGTGTTATGTATTTCTCGTCTACACTTCAAATGAATGTGAATGAGACAATTCCTCGCTAGGAAATAGCGTTTGCAGATGTCTACGTATCGTAGCAATAGAGTTCTTATGATTCTGAAAACGCGATATCGCATCTCATTTCTATGGTTCATGGTAAGATATAATATGATTTGCGATGTGTTATGTATTCCTCATCTACACTTCAAATGAATGTAAATGCGACACTTCCTTGCAAGGAAATAGCGTTTGCAGATGTCTACGTATCGTAGCAATAGAGTTCTTATGATTCTTAAAACGCGATATCGCATCTCATTTCTATGTTTCATGGTAAGATATAATATGATTTGCGAAGAGTTATGTATTCCTCGTCTACACTTCAAATGATTGTAAGTGCGACATTTCCTTGCTAGGAAATAGCGTTTGCAGATGTCTACCTATCGCAGCAATAGAGTTCTAATGCTTCTTAAAACGCGATATCGCATCTCATTTCTATGTTTCATGGTAAGATAAAATATGATTCGCGAAGTGTTATGTATTCCTCGTCTACACTTCAAATGAATGTAAATGCGACATTTCCGTGCTAGGAAATAGCGTCTGCAGATGTCTAGGTATCGTAGCGATAGAGTTCTAATGCTTCTTAAAACACGATATCGCATGTCATTACTATGTTTCATGGTAAGATATAATATGATTTGCGAAGTGTTATGTATTTCTCGTCTACACTTCAAATGAATGTGAATGAGACACTTCCTCGCTAGGAAATAGCGTTTGCAGATGTCTACGTATCGTAGCAATAGAGTTCTTATGATTCTTAAAACGCGATATCGCATCTCATTTCTATGGTTCATGGTAAGATATAATATGATTTGCGATGTGTCATGTATTCCTCATCTACACTTCAAATGAATGTAAATGCGACACTTCCTTGCCAGGAAATAGCGTTTGCAGATGTCTACGTATCGTAGCAATAGAGTTCATATGATTCTTATAACGCGATATCGCATCTCATTTCTATGTTTCATGGTAAGATGCAATATGATTTGCGAAGTGTTATGTATTCATCGTCTACACTTCAAATGAATGTGAATGCGACACTTCCTCGCTAGGATATAGCGTTTGCAGATGTCTACCTATTGTAGCAATAGAGTTCTAATGCTTCTTAAGACGCGATATCGAATCTCATTTCTATGGTTCATGGTAAGATATAATGTGATTTGCGACGTGTTATGTATTCCTCGTCTACACTTCAAATGAATGTAAATGCGACACTTCCTCGCTAGGAAATAGCGTTTGCAGGTGTCTACCTATCGTAGCCATAGAATTCTAATACTTCTTAAAACGCGAAATCGCATCTCATATCTATGTTTCATGGTAAGAAATAATATGATTTGCGAAGTGTTATGTATTCCTCGTCTACGCTTCAAATGAATGTAAATGCGACACTTCCTTGCAAGGAAATAGCGTTTGCAGATGTCTACCTATCGTAGCAATAGAGTTCTAATGCTTCTTAAAACGCGATATCGAATCTCATTTCTATGGTTCATGGTAAGATATAATGTGATTTGCGACGTGTTATGTATTCCTCGTCTACACTTCAAATGAATGTAAATGCGACACTTCCTCGCTAGGAAATAGCGTTTGCAGATGTCTACCTATCGTAGCCATAGAATTCTAATACTTCTTAAAACGCGATATCGCATCTCATTTCTATGGTTCATGGTAAGATATAATATGATTTGCGAAGTGTTATGTATTTCTCGTCTACACTTCAAATGAATGTGAATGAGACAATTCCTCGCTAGGAAATAGCGTTTGCAGATGTCTACGTATCGTAGCAATAGAGTTCTTATGATTCTGAAAACGCGATATCGCATCTCATTTCTATGGTTCATGGTAAGATATAATATGATTTGCGATGTGTTATGTATTCCTCATCTACACTTCAAATGAATGTAAATGCGACACTTCCTTGAAAGGAAATAGCGTTTGCAGATGTCTACCTATCGTAGCAGTAGAGTTCTAATGCGTATTAAAACGCGATATCGCATCTCATTTCTATGTTTCATGGTAAGATATAATATGATTTGCGAAGTGTGTGTATTCCACGTCTACACTTCAAATGAATGTAAATGCGACACTTCCTTGCAAAGAAATAGCGTTTGCAGATGTCTACGTATCGTAGCAATAGATTTCTAATGCTTCTTAAAACGCGATATAGCATCTCATTTCTATGTTTCATGGTAGGATATAATATGATTTGCGAAGTGTAATGTATTCCTCGTCTACACTTCAAATGAATGTAAATGCGACACTTCCTTGCTAGGAAATAGCGTCTGCAGATGTCTAGGAATCGTAGCAAAAGAGTTCAAATGCTTCTTAAAACGAGATATTGCATCTCATATTCATGTTTCATGATAATATATAATATTCATTGCGAAGTGTTATGCATTCCTCGTCTACGATTCAAATGAATGTAAATGCGACACTTCCTTGCAAGGAAATAGCGTTTGCAGATGTCTAGGTATCGTAGCAATAGAGTTCTAATGCTTCTAAAAACGCAATATGGCATCTCATTTCTATGTTGCATGGAAAGATATAATATGATTTGCGAAGTGTTATGTATTCCTCGTCTACACTTCAAATGAATGTAAATGCGACACTTCCTTGCAAAGAAATAGCGTTTGCAGATGTCTACGAATCGTAGCAATAGATTTCTAATGCTTTTTAAAACGCGATATCGCATCTCATTTCTATGTTTCATGGTAGGATATAATATGATTTGCGAAGTGTAATGTATTCCTCGTCTACACTTCAAGTGAATGTAAATGCGACATTTCCTTGCTAGGAAATAGCGTTTTCAGATGTCTACGTATCGTAGCAATAGATTTCTAATGCTTCTTAAAACGCGATATCGCATCTCATTTCTATGTTTCATGGTAAGATATAATACGATTTGCGAAGTGTTATGTATTCCTCGTCTACTCTTCAAATGAATGTAAATGCGACACTTCCTAGCAAGGAAATAGCGTCCGCAGATGTCTAGGTATCGTAACGATAGAGTTCTAATGCTTCTCAAAACACAATATCGCATCTCATATCTATGTTTCATGGTAAGATATAATATGATTTGCGAAGTGTTATGTATTCCTCGTCTGCACTTCAAATGAATGTAAATGCGATACTTCCTTGAAAGGAAATAGCGTTTGCAGATGTCTACCTATCGTAGCAGTAGAGTTCTAACGCTTATTAAAACGCGATATCGCATGTCATTTCTATGTTTCATGGTAAGATATAATGTGATTTGCGAAGTGTGTGTATTCCACGTCTACACTTCAAATGAATGTAAATGCGACACTTCCTTGCAAAGAAATAGCGTTTGCAGATGTCTACGAATCGTAGCAATAGATTTCTAATGCTTCTTAAAACGCGATATCGCACCTCATTTCTATGTTTCATGGTAAGATATAATATGATTTGCGAAGTGTTATGTACTCCTCGTCTACACTTCAAATGAATGTAAATGCGACACTTGCTAGCAAGGAAATAGCGTCCGCATATGTCTAGGTATCGTAGCGATAGAGTTCTAATGCTTCTCAAAACACAATATCGCATCTCATTTCTATGTTTCATGGTAAGATATAATATGATTTGCGAAGTGTTATGTATTCCTCGTCTGCACTTCAAATGAATGTAAATGCGACACTTCCTTGAAAGGAAATAGCGTTTGCAGATGTCTACCTATCGTAGCAGTAGAGTTCTAATGCTTATTAAAACGCGATATCGCATCTCATTTCTATGTTTCATGGTAAGATATAATATGATTTGCGAAGTGTGTGTATTCCACGTCTACACTTCAAATGAATGTAAATGCGACACTTCCTTGCAAAGAAATAGCGTTTGCAAATGTCTACGTATCGTAGCAATAGATTTCTAATGCTTCCTAAAAAGCGATATCGCATCTCATTTCTATGATTCATGGTAGGATATAATATGATTTGCGAAGTGTAATGTATTCCTCGTCTACACTTCAAATGAATGTAAATGCGACACTTCCTTGCTAGGAAATAGCGTCTGCAGATGTCTAGGTATCGTAGCAATAGATTTCTAATTCTTCTTAAAACGCGATATCGCATCTCATATCTATGTTTCATTATAATATATAATATTCATTGCGAAGTGTTATGCATTCCTCGTCTACGATTCAAATGAATGTAAATGCGACACTTCCTTGCAAGGAAATAGCGTTTGCAGATGTCTACGTATCGTAGCAATAGAGTTCTTATGATTCTTAAAACGCGATATCGCATCTCATTTCTATGTTTCATGGTAAGATATAATATGATTTGCGAAGTGTTATGTATGCCTCGTCTACACTTCACATGAATGTAAATGCGACACTTCCTTGCAAGGAAATAGCGTTTGCAGATGTCTAGGTATCGTAGCGATAGAGTTCTAATGCTTCTTAAAACGCGATATCGCATCTCATTTCTATGTTTCATGGTAAGATATAATATGATTTGCGAAGTGTTATGTATGCCTCGTCTACACTTCACATGAATGTAAATGCGACACTTCCTTGCAAGGAAATAGCGTTTGCAGATGTCTAGGTATCGTAGCGATAGAGTTCTAATGCTTCTTAAAACGCGATATCGCATCTCATTTCTATGTTTCATGGTAAGATATAATATGATTTGCGAAGTGTTACGTATTTCACGTCTACACTTCAAATGAATGTAAATGCGACACTTCCTTGCAAAGAAATTGCGTTTGCAGATGTCTACGTATCGTAGCAATAGATTTCTAATGCTTCTTAAAACGCGATATCGCATCTCACTTCTATGTTTCATGGTAAGGTATAATATGATTTGCGAAGTGTTATGTATTCCTCGTCTACACTTCAAATGATATGTAAATGCGACATTTCCTTGCTAGAAAATAGCGTCTGCAGATGTCTAGGTATCGTAGCGATAGAGTTCTAATGCTTCTTAAAACGCCATATCGCATGTGATTACTATGTTTCATGGTAAGATATAATATGATTTGCGAAGTGTTATGTATTCCTCGTCTACACTTCATGTGAATGTGAATGCGACACTTCCTTGCTAGGAAATAGCGTTTGCAGATGTCTAGGTATCGTAGCGATAGAGTTCAAATGCTTCTTAAAACGAGATATTGCATCTCATATCTATGTTTCATGATAAGATAAAATATTCATTGCGAAGTGTTATGCATTCCTCGTCTACGATTCAAGTGAATGTAAATGCGACACTTCCTTGCAAGGAAATAGCGTTTGCAGATGTCCACGTATCGAAGCAATAGAGTTCAAATGCTTCTTAAAACGCGATATCGCATCTCATTTCTATGTTTCATGGTAAGATAAAATATGATTTGCGAAGTGTTATGTATTCCTCGTCTACACTTCAAATGATATGTAAATGCGACATTTCTTTGCTAGGAAATAACGTCTGCAGATGTCTAGGTATCGTAGCGATAGAGTTCTAATGCTTCTTAAAACGCGATATCGCATGTCATTACTATGTTTCATGGTAAGATATAATATGATTTGCGAAGTGTTATGTATTCCTCGTCTACACTTCATGTGAATGTAAATGCGACACTTCCTTGCAAGGAAATAGCGTTTGCAGATGTCTAGGTATCGTAGCGATAGAATTCTAATGCTTCTTAAAACGCGATATCGCATCTCATTTCTATGTTTCATGGTAAGATATAATATGATTTGCGAAGTGTTATGTATTTCACGTCTACACTTCAAATGAATGTAAATGCGACACTTCCTTGCAAAGAAATAGCGTTTGCAGATATCTACGTATCGTAGCAATAGATTTCTAATGCTTCTTAAAACGCGATATCGCATCTCACTTCTATGTTTCATGGTAAGGTATAATATGATTTGCGAAGTGTTATGTATTCCTCGTCTACACTTCAAATGAATGTAAATGCGACATTTCCTTGCTAGGAAATAGCGTTTGCAGATGTCTACCTATCGTAGCAATAGAATTCTAATGCTTCTTAAAACGCGATATCGCATCTCATATCTATGTTTCATGATAAGATATAATATTCATTGCGAAGTGTTATGCATTCCTCGTCTACGATTCAAATGAAAGTAAATGCGACACTTCCTTGCAAGGAAATAGCGTTTGCAGATATCTACGCATCGTAGCGATAGAGTTCATATGATTCCTAAAACGCGATATCGCATCTCATTTCTATGTTTCATGGTAAGATATAATATGATTTGCGAAGTGTTATGTATTCCTCGTCTACACTTCAAATGAATGTGAATGCGACACTTCCTTGCTAGGAAATAGCGTCTGCAGATGTCTAGGTATCGTAGCGATAGAGTTCAAATGCTTCTTAAAACGAGATATTGCATCTCATACCTATGTTTCATGATATGATATAATATTCATTGCGAAGTGTTATGCATTCCTCGTCTACGATTCAAGTGAATGTAAATGCGACACTTCCTTGCAAGGAAATAGCGTTTGCAGATGTCCACGTATCGAAGCAATAGAGTTCAAATGCTTCTTAAAACGCGATATCGCATCTCATTTCTATGTTTCATGGTAAGATAAAATATGATTTGCGAAGTGTTATGTATTCCTCGTCTACACTTCAAATGATATGTAAATGCGACATTTCCTTGCTAGGAAATAGCGTCTGCAGATGTCTAGGTATCGTAGCGATAGAGTTCTAATGCTTCTTAAAACGCGATATCGCATGTCATTTCTATGTTTCATGGTAAGATATAATATGATTTGCGAAATGTTATGTGTTCCTCGTCTACACTTCAAATGAATGTAAATGCGACACTTCCTTGCTAGGAAATAGCGTCTGCAGATGTCTAGGTATCGTAGCGATAGAGTTCTAATGCTTCTTAAAACGCGATATCGCATGTCATTTCTATGTTTCATGGTAAGATATAATATGATTTGCGAAATGTTATGTGTTCCTCGTCTACACTTCAAATGAATGTAAATGCGACACTTCCTTGCAAAGAAGTAGCGTTTGCAGTTGTCTACGTATCGTAGCAATATATTTCTAATGCTTCCTAAAACGCGATATCGCATCTAATATCTATGTTTCATGATAAGATATAATATTCATTGCGAAGTGTTATGCATTCCTCGTCTACGATTCAAATGAATGTAAATGCGACACTTCCTTGCAAGGAAATAGCGTCTGCAGATGTCTAGGTATCGTAGCAATAGAGTTCTAATGCTTCTTAAAACGCGATATCGCATCTCATTTCTATGTTTCATGGTAAGATATAATGTGATTTGCGAAGTGTTATGTATTCCTCGTCTACACTTCAAATGAATGTAATTGCGACACTTCCTCGCTAGGAAATAGCGTCTGCACATGTCTAGGTATCGTAGCGATAGAGTTCTAATGCTTCTTGAAACGCGATATCGCATCTCATATATATGTTTCATGGTAAGAAATAATATGATTTGCGAAGTGTTATGTATTCCTCGTCTACACTTCAAATGAATGTAAATGCGACACTTCCTTGCAAGGAAATAGCGTTTGCAGATGTCTACCAATCGTAGCAATAGAGTTCTAATGCTTCTTAAAACGCGATATCGAATCTCATTTCTATGGTTCATGGTAAGATATAATGTGATTTGCGACGTGTTATGTATTCCTCGTCTACACTTCAAATGAATGTAAATGCGACACTTCCTCGCTAGGAAATAGCGTTTGCAGGTGTCTACCTATCGTAGCCATAGAATTCTAATACTTCTTAAAACGCGAAATCGCATCTCATATCTATGTTTCATGGTAAGAAATAATATGATTTGCGAAGTGTTATGTATTCCTCGTCTACACTTCAAATGAATGTAAATGCGACACTTCCTTGCAAGGAAATAGCGTTTGCAGATGTCTACCTATCGTAGCAATAGAGTTCTAATGCTTCTTAAAACGCGATATCGAATCTCATTTCTATGGTTCATGGTAAGATATAATGTGATTTGCGACGTGTTATGTATTCCTCGTCTACACTTCAAATGAATGTAAATGCGACACTTCCTCGCTAGGAAATAGCGTTTGCAGATGTCTACCTATCGTAGCCATAGAATTCTAATACTTCTTAAAACGCGATATCGCATCTCATTTCTATGGTTCATGGTAAGATATAATATGATTTGCGAAGTGTTATGTATTTCTCGTCTACACTTCAAATGAATGTGAATGAGACAATTCCTCGCTAGGAAATAGCGTTTGCAGATGTCTACGTATCGTAGCAATAGAGTTCTTATGATTCTGAAAACGCGATATCGCATCTCATTTCTATGGTTCATGGTAAGATATAATATGATTTGCGATGTGTTATGTATTCCTCATCTACACTTCAAATGAATGTAAATGCGACACTTCCTTGCAAGGAAATAGCGTTTGCAGATGTCTACGTATCGTAGCAATAGAGTTCTTATGATTCTTAAAACGCGATATCGCATCTCATTTCTATGTTTCATGGTAAGATATAATATGATTTGCGAAGAGTTATGTATTCCTCGTCTACACTTCAAATGATTGTAAGTGCGACATTTCCTTGCTAGGAAATAGCGTTTGCAGATGTCTACCTATCGCAGCAATAGAGTTCTAATGCTTCTTAAAACGCGATATCGCATCTCATTTCTATGTTTCATGGTAAGATAAAATATGATTCGCGAAGTGTTATGTATTCCTCGTCTACACTTCAAATGAATGTAAATGCGACATTTCCGTGCTAGGAAATAGCGTCTGCAGATGTCTAGGTATCGTAGCGATAGAGTTCTAATGCTTCTTAAAACACGATATCGCATGTCATTACTATGTTTCATGGTAAGATATAATATGATTTGCGAAGTGTTATGTATTTCTCGTCTACACTTCAAATGAATGTGAATGAGACACTTCCTCGCTAGGAAATAGCGTTTGCAGATGTCTACGTATCGTAGCAATAGAGTTCTTATGATTCTTAAAACGCGATATCGCATCTCATTTCTATGGTTCATGGTAAGATATAATATGATTTGCGATGTGTCATGTATTCCTCATCTACACTTCAAATGAATGTAAATGCGACACTTCCTTGCCAGGAAATAGCGTTTGCAGATGTCTACGTATCGTAGCAATAGAGTTCATATGATTCTTATAACGCGATATCGCATCTCATTTCTATGTTTCATGGTAAGATGCAATATGATTTGCGAAGTGTTATGTATTCATCGTCTACACTTCAAATGAATGTGAATGCGACACTTCCTCGCTAGGATATAGCGTTTGCAGATGTCTACCTATTGTAGCAATAGAGTTCTAATGCTTCTTAAGACGCGATATCGAATCTCATTTCTATGGTTCATGGTAAGATATAATGTGATTTGCGACGTGTTATGTATTCCTCGTCTACACTTCAAATGAATGTAAATGCGACACTTCCTCGCTAGGAAATAGCGTTTGCAGGTGTCTACCTATCGTAGCCATAGAATTCTAATACTTCTTAAAACGCGAAATCGCATCTCATATCTATGTTTCATGGTAAGAAATAATATGATTTGCGAAGTGTTATGTATTCCTCGTCTACACTTCAAATGAATGTAAATGCGACACTTCCTTGCAAGGAAATAGCGTTTGCAGATGTCTACCTATCGTAGCAATAGAGTTCTAATGCTTCTTAAAACGCGATATCGAATCTCATTTCTATGGTTCATGGTAAGATATAATGTGATTTGCGACGTGTTATGTATTCCTCGTCTACACTTCAAATGAATGTAAATGCGACACTTCCTCGCTAGGAAATAGCGTTTGCAGATGTCTACCTATCGTAGCCATAGAATTCTAATACTTCTTAAAACGCGATATCGCATCTCATTTCTATGGTTCATGGTAAGATATAATATGATTTGCGAAGTGTTATGTATTTCTCGTCTACACTTCAAATGAATGTGAATGAGACAATTCCTCGCTAGGAAATAGCGTTTGCAGATGTCTACGTATCGTAGCAATAGAGTTCTTATGATTCTGAAAACGCGATATCGCATCTCATTTCTATGGTTCATGGTAAGATATAATATGATTTGCGATGTGTTATGTATTCCTCATCTACACTTCAAATGAATGTAAATGCGACACTTCCTTGCAAGGAAATAGCGTTTGCAGATGTCTACGTATCGTAGCAATAGAGTTCTTATGATTCTTAAAACGCGATATCGCATCTCATTTCTATGTTTCATGGTAAGATATAATATGATTTGCGAAGAGTTATGTATTCCTCGTCTGCACTTCAAATGAATGTAAATGCGACACTTCCTCGCTAGGAAATAGCGTCTGCAGATGTCTACGTATCGTAGCAATAGATTTCTAATACTTCTTAAAACGCGATATCGCATCTCATATCTATGTTGCATGATAATATATAATATTCATTGCGAAGTGTTATGCATTCCTCGTCTACGATTCAAATGAATGTAAATGCGACACTTCCTTGCAAGGAAATAGCGTTTGCAGATGTCTAGGTATCGTAGCAATAGAGTTCTAATGCTTCTTAAAACGCGATATCGCGTCTAATTCCTATGTTTCATGGTAAGATATAATATGATTTGCGAAGTGTTATGTATTCCTCGTCTACACTTCAAATGATTGTAAGTGCGACATTTCCTTGCTAGGAAATAGCGTTTGCAGATGTCTACCTATCGCAGCAATAGAGTTCTAATGCTTCTTAAAACGCGATATCGCATCTCATTTCTATGTTTCATGGTAAGATAAAATATGATTTGCGAAGTGTTATGTATTCCTCGTCTACACTTCAAATGAATGTAAATGCGACATTTCCGTGCTAGGAAATAGCGTCTGCAGATGTCTAGGTATCGTAGCGATAGAGTTCTAATGCTTCTTAAAACACGATATCGCATGTCATTACTATGTTTCATGGTAAGATATAATATGATTTGCGAAGTGTTATGTATTTCTCGTCTACACTTCAAATGAATGTGAATGAGACACTTCCTCGCTAGGAAATAGCGTTTGCAGATGTCTACGTATCGTAGCAATAGAGTTCTTATGATTCTTAAAACGCGATATCGCATCTCATTTCTATGGTTCATGGTAAGATATAATATGATTTGCGATGTGTCATGTATTCCTCATCTACACTTCAAATGAATGTAAATGCGACACTTCCTTGCCAGGAAATAGCGTTTGCAGATGTCTACGTATCGTAGCAATAGAGTTCATATGATTCTTATAACGCGATATCGCATCTCATTTCTATGTTTCATGGTAAGATGCAATATGATTTGCGAAGTGTTATGTATTCATCGTCTACACTTCAAATGAATGTGAATGCGACACTTCCTCGCTAGGATATAGCGTTTGCAGATGTCTACCTATTGTAGCAATAGAGTTCTAATGCTTCTTAAAACGCGATATCGAATCTCATTTCTATGGTTCATGGTAAGATATAATGTGATTTGCGACGTGTTATGTATTCCTCGTCTACACTTCAAATGAATGTAAATGCCACACTTCCTCGCTAGGAAATAGCGTTTGTAGGTGTCTACCTATCGTAGCCATAGAATTCTAATACTTCTTAAAACGCGATATCGCATCTCATTTCTATATTTCATGGTAAGATATAGTATGATTTGCGAAGTGTTATGTATTTCTCGTCTACACTTCAAATGAATGTGAATTAGACACTTCCTCGCTAGGAAATAGCGTTTGCAGATGTCTACGTATCGTAGCAATAGAGTTCTTATGATTCTTAAAACGCGATATCGCATCTCATTTCTATGTTTCATGGTAAGATATAATGTGATTTGCGAAGCGTTATGTATTTCTCGTCTACACTTCAAATGAATGTAAATGCGACACTTCCTTGCCAGGAAATAGCGTTTGCAGATGTCTACGTATCGTAGCAATAGAGTTCTTATGATTGTTAAAACGCGATATCGCATCTCTTTTCTATGGTTCATGGTAAGATATAATATGATTTGCGAAGAGTTATGTACTCCTCGTCTACACTTCAAATGAATGTAAATGCGACACTTCCTCGCTAGGAAATAGCGTCTGCAGATGTCTACGTATCGTAGCAACAGGTTTCTAATGCTTCTTAAAACGCGATATCGCATCTCATATCTATGTTGCATGATAATATATAATATTCATTGCGAAGTGTTATGCATTCCTCGTCTACGATTCAAATGAAAGTAAATGCGACACTTCCTTGCAAGGAAATAGCGTTTGCAGATACCTACGTATCGTAGCAATAGAGTTCATATGATTCTTAAAACGCGATATCGCATCTCATTTCTATGTTTCATGGTAAGATATAATATGATTTGCGAAGTGTTATTTATTCCTCGTCTACACTTCAAATGAATGTAAATGCGACACTGCCTTGCAAGGAAATAGCGTTTGCAGATGTCTACCTGTCGTAGCGATAGGGTTCTAATGCTTCTTGAAACGCGATATCGCGTCTCATTTCTATGTTTCATGGTAAGATATAATATGATTTGCGAAGTGTTATGTATTCCTCGTCTACACTTCAAATGAGTGTAAATGCGACTCTTCGTTGCTAGGAAATAGCGTCTGCAGATGTCTAGGTATCGCAGCAATAGAGTTCTAATGCTTCTTAAAACGCGATATCGCATCTCATTTCTGTGTTTCATGGTAAGATATAATGTGATTTGCGAAGTGTCACGTGTTCCTAGTCTACACTTCAAATGAATGTAAATGCGACACTTCCTTGCTAGGAAATAGCGTCTGCAGATGTCTAGGTATCGTAGCGATAGAGTTCTAATGCTTCTTAAAATGCGATATCGCATCTCATTTCTATGTTTCATGGTAAGATATAATATGATTTGCGAAGTGCTATGTATTCCTCGTCTACACTTCAAACGAATGTAAATGCGACACTTCCTTGCTAGGAAATAGCGTCTGCAGATGTCTAGGTATCCTAGCGATAGCGTTCTAATGCTCCTTAAAACGAGATATTGCATCTCATACCTATGTTTCATGATAAGATATAATATTCATAGCGAAGTGTTTTGCATTCCTCGTCTACGATTCAAATGTATGTAAATGCGACACTTCCTTGCAAGGAAATAGCGTTTGCGGATGTCTAAGTATCGTAGCAATAGATTTCTAATGCTTCTAAAAACGCGATATCGCATCTCATTTCTATGTTTCATGGTAAGATATAATATGATTTGCGAAGTGTTACGTATTTCTCGTCTACACTTCAAATGAATGTAAATGCGACACTTACTTGCAAGGAAATAGCGTTTGCAGATTTCTACGTATCGTAGCAATAGATTTCTAATGCTTCTTAAAACGCGATATCGCATCTCATTTCTATGTTTCATGGTAAGATATAATATGATTTGCGAAGTGTTATGTATTCCTCGTCTACACTTCAAATGAATGTAAATGCGACACTTCCTTGCTAGGAAATAGCGTCTGTAGATGTCTAGGTGTCGTAGCGATAGGGTTCTAATGCTTCTTAAAACGCGACACCGCATCTCATTTCTATGTTTCATCGTAAGATATAATATGATTTGCGAAGTGTTACCTATTCCTCGTCTACACTTCAAATGAATGTAAATGCGACACTTCCTTGCTAGGAAATAGCGTCTGCAGATGTCTAAGTATCGTAGCGATAGAGTTCTAATGCTTCTTAAAACGCGATATCGCATCTCATTTCTATGTTTCATGGTAAGATATAATATGATTTGCGAAGTGTAATGTATTCCTCGTCTACACTTCAAATGAATGTAAATGCGACAGTTCCTTGCTAGGAAATAGCGTTTGCAGATGTCTACCTATCGTAGCAATAGGGTTCTAATGCTTCTTAAAACGCGATATGGCATCTCATTTCTATGTTTCATGGTAAGATATAATATGATTTGCGAAGTGTTATGTATTCCTCGTCTACACTTCAAATGAATGTAAATGCGACACTTCCTTGCAAAGAAACAGCGTTTGCAGATGTCTACGTATCGTAGCAATAGAGTTCTAATGCTTCTGAAGACGCGATATCGCATCTCATTTCTATGTTTCATGGTAAGATGTAATATGATTTGCGAAGTGTTATGTATTCCTCGTCTACACTTCATATGAATGTAAATGCGACACTTCCTTTGTAGGAAATAGCGTTTGCAGATGTCTACGTATCGTTGCAATAGTGTTCTTATGATTCTTACAACGCGATATCGTATCTCATTTCTATGTTTCATGGTAAGATATAATATGATTTGCGAAGCGTTGTGCATTCCTCGTCTACGATTCAAATGAATGTAAATGCGACATTTCCTTGCGAGGAAATAGCGTTTGCAGATGTCTACCTATCGTAGCAATAGGGTTCTAATGCTTCTTAAAACGCGATATCGCATCTCATTTCTATGTTTCATGGTAAGATATAATATGATTTGCGAAGTGTTATGTATTCCTCGTCTACACTTCATATGAATGTAAATGCGACACTTCCTTGGTAGGAAATAGCGTTTGCAGATGTCTACCTATCGTAGCAATAGAAATCTAATGCTTCTTAAAACGCGATATCGCATCTCATTT
This sequence comes from Xylocopa sonorina, assembly GCF_050948175.1. Taxonomy (NCBI): domain Eukaryota; kingdom Metazoa; phylum Arthropoda; class Insecta; order Hymenoptera; family Apidae; genus Xylocopa; species Xylocopa sonorina. Next base: position 360,342 of record NW_027490306.1, read on the forward strand.
CTATGTTTCATGGTAAGATAGAATATGGTTTGCGAAGTGTTATGTATTCCTGGTCTACACTTCAAATGAATGTAAATGCGACACATCCTTGCAAGGAAATAGCGTCTGCAGATGTCTAGGTATCGCAGCGATAGAGTTCTAATGCTTCTCAAAACACAATATCGCATCTCATTTCTATGTTTCATGGTAAGATATAATATGATTTGCGAAGCGTGATGTATTCCTCATCTACACTTCAAATGAATGTAAATGCGACACTTCCTTGAAAGGAAATAGCGTTTGCAGATGTCTACCTATCGTAGCAGTAGAGTTCTAATGCGTATTAAAACGCGATATCGCATCTCATTTCTATGTTTCATGGTAAGATATAATATGATTTGCGAAGTGTGTGTATTCCACGTCTACACTTCAAATGAATGTAAATGCGACACTTCCTTGCAAAGAAATAGCGTTTGCAGATGTCTACGTATCGTAGCAATAGATTTCTAATGCTTCTTAAAACGCGATATAGCATCTCATTTCTATGTTTCATGGTAGGATATAATATGATTTGCGAAGTGTAATGTATTCCTCGTCTACACTTCAAATGAATGTAAATGCGACACTTCCTTGCTAGGAAATAGCGTCTGCAGATGTCTAGGTATCGTAGCAAAAGAGTTCAAATGCTTCTTAAAACGAGATATTGCATCTCATATTCATGTTTCATGATAATATATAATATTCATTGCGAAGTGTTATGCATTCCTCGTCTACGATTCAAATGAATGTAAATGCGACACTTCCTTGCAAGGAAATAGCGTTTGCAGATGTCTAGGTATCGTAGCAATAGAGTTCTAATGTTTCTAAAAACGCAATATGGCATCTCATTTCTATGTTGCATGGAAAGATATAATATGATTTGCGAAGTGTTATGTATTCCTTGTCTACACTTCAAATGAATGTAAATGCGACACTTCCTAGCAAGGAAATAGCGTCTGCAGATGTCTAGGTATCGCAGCGATAGAGTTCTAATGCTTCTCAAAACACAATATCGCATCTCATTTCTATGTTTCATGGTAAGATATAATATGATTTGCGAAGCGTGATGTATTCCTCGTCTACACTTCATATGAATGTTAATGCGACACTTCCTCGCAAGGAAAGAGCGTTTGCACATGTCTACGTATCGTAGCAATAGAGTTCTAATGCTTCTTAAAACGCAATATCGCATCTCATTTCTATGCATCATGGTAAGATATAATATGATTTGCGAAGTGTTATGTATTCCTCGTCTACACTTCAAATGAATGTAAATGCGACACTTCCTAGCAAGGAAATAGCTTTTGCAGATGTCTACGTATCGTAGCAATAGGGTTCTAATGCTTCTTAAAACGCGATATCGCATCGCATTTCTATGTTTCATGATAAGATAGAATATGATTTGCGAAGTGTTATGTATTCCTCGTCTACACTTCAAATGAATGTAAATGCGACACTTCCTTGCAAAGAAATAGCGTTTGCAGATGTCTACGAATCGTAGCAATAGATTTCTAATGCTTTTTAAAACGCGATATCGCATCTCATTGCTATGTTTCATGGTAGGATATAATATGATTTGCGAAGTGTAATGTATTCCACGTCTACACTTCAAATGAATGTAAATGCGACACTTCCTTGCAAAGAAATAGCGTTTGCAGATGTCTACGAATCGTAGCAATAGATTTCTAATGCTTCTTAAAACGCGATATCGCACCTCATTTCTATGTTTCATGGTAAGATATAATATGATTTGCGAAGTGTTATGTACTCCTCGTCTACACTTCAAATGAATGTAAATGCGACACTTGCTAGCAAGGAAATAGCGTCCGCATATGTCTAGGTATCGTAGCGATAGAGTTCTAATGCTTCTCAAAACACAATATCGCATCTCATTTCTATGTTTCATGGTAAGATATAATATGATTTGCGAAGTGTTATGTATTCCTCGTCTGCACTTCAAATGAATGTAAATGCGACACTTCCTTGAAAGGAAATAGCGTTTGCAGATGTCTACCTATCGTAGCAGTAGAGTTCTAATGCTTATTAAAACGCGATATCGCATCTCATTTCTATGTTTCATGGTAAGATATAATATGATTTGCGAAGTGTGTGTATTCCACGTCTACACTTCAAATGAATGTAAATGCGACACTTCCTTGCAAAGAAATAGCGTTTGCAAATGTCTACGTATCGTAGCAATAGATTTCTAATGCTTCCTAAAAAGCGATATCGCATCTCATTTCTATGTTTCATGGTAGGATATAATATGATTTGCGAAGTGTAATGTATTCCTCGTCTACACTTCAAATGAATGTAAATGCGACACTTCCTTGCTAGGAAATAGCGTCTGCAGATGTCTAGGTATCGTAGCAATAGATTTCTAATGCTTCTTAAAACGCGATATCGCATCTCATTTCTATGTTTCATGGTAAGATATAATATGATTTGCGAAGTGTTATGTATGCCTCGTCTACACTTCACATGAATGTAAATGCGACACTTCCTTGCAAGGAAATAGCGTTTGCAGATGTCTAGGTATCGTAGCGATAGAGTTCTAATGCTTCTTAAAACGCGATATCGCATCTCATTTCTATGTTTCATGGTAAGATATAATATGATGTGCGAAGTGTTATGTATTTCACGTCTACACTTCAAATGAATGTAAATGCGACACTTCCTTGCAAAGAAATAGCGTTTGCAGATGTCTACGTATCGTAGCAATAGATTTCTAATGCTTCTTAAAACGCGATATCGCATCTCACTTCTATGTTTCATGGTAAGGTATAATATGATTTGCAAAGTGTTATGTATTCCTCGTCTACACTTCAAATGATATGTAAATGCGACATTTCCTTGCTAGGAAATAGCGTCTGCAGATGTCTAGGTATCGTAGCGATAGAGTTCTAATGCTTCTTAAAACGCCATATCGCATGTCATTACTATGTTTCATGGTAAGATATAATATGATTTGCGAAGTGTTATGTATTCCTCGTCTACACTTCATGTGAATGTTAATGCGACACTTCCTTGCAAGGAAATAGCGTTTGCAGATGTCTAGGTATCGTAGCGATAGAGTTCTAATGCTTCTTAAAACGCGATATCGCATCTCATTTCTATGTTTCATGGTAAGATATAATATGATTTGCGAAGTGTTATGTATTCCTCGTCTACACTTCAAATGAATGTGAATGCGACACTTCCTTGCTAGGAAATAGCGTTTGCAGATGTCTAGGTATCGTAGCGATAGAGTTCAAATGCTTCTTAAAACGAGATATTGCATCTCATATCTATGTTTCATGATAAGATATAATATTCATTGCGAAGTGTTATGCATTCCTCGTCTACGATTCAAGTGAATGTAAATGCGACACTTCCTTGCAAGGAAATAGCGTTTGCAGATGTCCACGTATCGAAGCAATAGAGTTCAAATGCTCCTTAAAACGCGATATCGCATCTCATTTCTATGTTTCATGGTAAGATAAAATATGATTTGCGAAGTGTTATGTATTCCTCGTCTACACTTCAAATGATATGTAAATGCGACATTTCTTTGCTAGGAAATAACGTCTGCAGATGTCTAGGTATCGTAGCGATAGAGTTCTAATGCTTCCGAAAACGCGATATCGCATGTCATTACTATGTTTCATGGTAAGATATAATATGATTTGCGAAGTGTTATGTATTCCTCGTCTACACTTCATGTGAATGTAAATGCGACACTTCCTTGCAAGGAAATAGCGTTTGCAGATGTCTAGGTATCGTAGCGATAGAATTCTAATGCTTCTTAAAACGCGATATCGCATCTCATTTCTATGTTTCATGGTAAGATATAATATGATTTGCGAAGTGTTATGTATTTCACGTCTACACTTCAAATGAATGTAAATGCGACACTTCCTTGCAAAGAAATAGCGTTTGCAGATATCTACGTATCGTAGCAATAGATTTCTAATGCTTCTTAAAACGCGATATCGCATCTCACTTCTATGTTTCATGGTAAGGTATAATATGATTTGCGAAGTGTTATGTATTCCTCGTCTACACTTCAAATGAATGTAAATGCGACATTTCCTTGCTAGGAAATAGCGTTTGCAGATGTCTACCTGTCGTAGCAATAGAATTCTAATGCTTCTTAAAACGCGATATCGCATCTCATATCTATGTTTCATGATAAGATATAATATTCATTGCGAAGTGTTATGCATTCCTCGTCTACGATTCAAATGAAAGTAAATGCGACACTTCCTTGCAAGGAAATAGCGTTTGCAGATATCTACGCATCGTAGCGATAGAGTTCATATGATTCCTAAAACGCGATATCGCATCTCATTTCTATGTTTCATGGTAAGATATAATATGATTTGCGAAGTGTTATGTATTCCTCGTCTACACTTCAAATGAATGTGAATGCGACACTTCCTTGCTAGGAAATAGCGTCTGCAGATGTCTAGGTATCGTAGCGATAGAGTTCAAATGCTTCTTAAAACGAGATATTGCATCTCATACCTATGTTTCATGATAAGATATAATATTCATTGCGAAGTGTTATGCATTCCTCGTCTACGATTCAAGTGAATGTAAATGCGACACTTCCTTGCAAGGAAATAGCGTTTGCAGATGTCCACGTATCGAAGCAATAGAGTTCAAATGCTTCTTAAAACGCGATATCGCATCTCATTTCTATGTTTCATGGTAAGATAAAATATGATTTGCGAAGTGTTATGTATTCCTCGTCTACACTTCAAATGATATGTAAATGCGACATTTCCTTGCTAGGAAATAGCGTCTGCAGATGTCTAGGTATCGTAGCGATAGAGTTCTAATGCTTCTTAAAACGCGATATCGCATGTCATTACTATGTTTCATGGTAAGATATAATATGATTTGCGAAGTGTTATGTATTCCTCGTCTACACTTCAAATGAATGTAAATGCAACGCTTCCTTGCAAAGAAATAGCGTTTGCAGATGTCTAAGTATCGTAGCAATAGATTTCTAATGCTTCTTAAAACGCGATATCGCATCTAATTTCTATGCTTCATGGTAAGATATAATATGATTTGCGATGTGTCATGTATTCCTCGTCTACACTTCAAATGAATGTAACGGCGACACTTCCTTGCTAGGAAATAGCGTCTGCAGATGTCTAGGAATCGTAGCGATAGAGTTCTAACGCTTCTTAAAACGCGACATCGCATCTCATTTCTATGTTTCATGGTAAGATATAATATGATTTGCGAAATGTTATGTGTTCCTCGTCTACACTTCAAATGAATGTAAATGCGACACTTCCTTGCAAAGAAATAGCGTTTGCAGTTGTCTACGTATCGTAGCAATATATTTCTAATGCTTCCTAAAACGCGATATCGCATCTAATATCTATGTTTCATGATAAGATATAATATTCATTGCGAAGTGTTATGCATTCCTCGTCTACGATTCAAATGAATGTAAATGCGACACTTCCTTACAAGGAAATAGCGTCTGCAGATGTCTAGGTATCGTAGCAATAGAGTTCTAATGCTTCTTAAAACGCGATATCGCATCTCATTTCTATGTTTCATGGTAAGATATAATGTGATTTGCGAAGTGTTATGTATTCCTCGTCTACACTTCAAATGAATGTAATTGCGACACTTCCTCGCTAGGAAATAGCGTCTGCACATGTCTAGGTATCGTAGCGATAGAGTTCTAATGCTTCTTAAAACGCGATATCGCATCTCATATATATGTTTCATGGTAAGAAATAATATGATTTGCGAAGTGTTATGTATTCCTCGTCTACACTTCAAATGAATGTAAATGCGACACTTCCTTGCAAGGAAATAGCGTTTGCAGATGTCTACCAATCGTAGCAATAGAGTTCTAATGCTTCTTAAAACGCGATATCGAATCTCATTTCTATGGTTCATGGTAAGATATAATGTGATTTGCGACGTGTTATGTATTCCTCGTCTACACTTCAAATGAATGTAAATGCGACACTTCCTCGCTAGGAAATAGCGTTTGCAGGTGTCTACCTATCGTAGCCATAGAATTCTAATACTTCTTAAAACGCGATATCGCATCTCATATCTATGTTTCATGGTAAGAAATAATATGATTTGCGAAGTGTTATGTATTCCTCGTCTACACTTCAAATGAATGTAAATGCGACACTTCCTTGCAAGGAAATAGCGTTTGCAGATGTCTACCTATCGTAGCAATAGAGTTCTAATGCTTCTTAAAACGCGATATCGAATCTCATTTCTATGGTTCATGGTAAGATATAATGTGATTTGCGACGTGTTATGTATTCCTCGTCTACACTTCAAATGAATGTAAATGCGACACTTCCTCGCTAGGAAATAGCGTTTGCAGATGTCTACCTATCGTAGCCATAGAATTCTAATACTTCTTAAAACGCGATATCGCATCTCATTTCTATGGTTCATGGTAAGATATAATATGATTTGCGAAGTGTTATGTATTTCTCGTCTACACTTCAAATGAATGTGAATGAGACAATTCCTCGCTAGGAAATAGCGTTTGCAGATGTCTACGTATCGTAGCAATAGAGTTCTTATGATTCTTAAAACGCGATATCGAATCTCATTTCTATGGTTCATGGTAAGATATAATGTGATTTGCGACGTGTTATGTATTCCTCGTCTGCACTTCAAATGAATGTAAATGCGACACTTCCTCGCTAGGAAATAGCGTCTGCAGATGTCTACGTATCGTAGCAATAGATTTCTAATGCTTCTTAAAACGCGATATCGCATCTCATATCTATGTTGCATGATAATATATAATATTCATTGCGAAGTGTTATGCATTCCTCGTCTACGATTCAAATGAATGTAAATGCGACACTTCCTTGCAAGGAAATAGCGTTTGCAGATGTCTAGGTATCGTAGCAATAGAGTTCTAATGCTTCTTAAAACGCGATATCGCGTCTAATTCCTATGTTTCATGGTAAGATATAATATGATTTGCGAAGTGTTATGTATTCCTCGTCTACACTTCAAATGAATGTAAATGCGACATTTCCGTGCTAGGAAATAGCGTCTGCAGATGTCTAGGTATCGTAGCGATAGAGTTCTAATGCTTCTTAAAACACGATATCGCATGTCATTACTATGTTTCATGGTAAGATATAATATGATTTGCGAAGTGTTATGTATTTCTCGTCTACACTTCAAATGAATGTGAATGAGACACTTCCTCGCTAGGAAATAGCGTTTGCAGATGTCTACGTATCGTAGCAATAGAGTTCTTATGATTCTTAAAACGCGATATCGCATCTCATTTCTATGGTTCATGGTAAGATATAATATGATTTGCGATGTGTCATGTATTCCTCATCTACACTTCAAATGAATGTAAATGCGACACTTCCTTGCCAGGAAATAGCGTTTGCAGATGTCTACGTATCGTAGCAATAGAGTTCATATGATTCTTATAACGCGATATCGCATCTCATTTCTATGTTTCATGGTAAGATGCAATATGATTTGCGAAGTGTTATGTATTCATCGTCTACACTTCAAATGAATGTGAATGCGACACTTCCTCGCTAGGAAATAGCGTTTGCAGATGTCTACCTATTGTAGCAATAGAGTTCTAATGCTTCTTAAAACGCGATATCGAATCTCATTTCTATGGTTCATGGTAAGATATAATGTGATTTGCGACGTGTTATGTATTCCTCGTCTACACTTCAAATGAATGTAAATGCCACACTTCCTCGCTAGGAAATAGCGTTTGTAGGTGTCTACCTATCGTAGCCATAGAATTCTAATACTTCTTAAAACGCGATATCGCATCTCATTTCTAAGTTTCATGGTAAGATATAGTATGATTTGCGAAGTGTTATGTATTTCTCGTCTACACTTCAAATGAATGTGAACTAGACACTTCCTCGCTAGGAAATAGCGTTTGCAGATGTCTACGTATCGTAGCAATAGAGTTCTTATGATTCTTAAAACGCGATATCGCATCTCATTTCTATGTTTCATGGTAAGATATAATGTGATTTGCGAAGCGTTATGTATTTCTCGTCTACACTTCAAATGAATGTAAATGCGACACTTCCTTGCCAGGAAATAGCGTTTGCAGATGTCTACGTATCGTAGCAATAGAGTTCTTATGATTGTTAAAACGCGATATCGCATCTCTTTTCTATGGTTCATGGTAAGATATAATATGATTTGCGAAGAGTTATGTATTCCTCGTCTGCACTTCAAATGAATGTAAATGCGACACTTCCTCGCTAGGAAATAGCGTCTGCTGATGTCTAGGTGTCGTAGCGATAGGGTTCTAATGCTTCTTAAAACGCGACACCGCATCTCATTTCTATGTTTCATCGTAAGATATAATATGATTTGCGAAGTGTTACGTATTCCTCGTCTATACTTCAAATGAATGTAAATGCGACACTTCCTTGCTATGAAATAGCGTCTGCAGATGTCTAAGTATCGTAGCGATAGAGTTCTAATGCTTCTTAAAACGCGATATCGCATCTCATTTCTATGTTTCATGGTAAGATATAATATGATTTGCGAAGTGCTATGTATTCCTCGTCTACACTTCAAACGAATGTAAATGCGACACTTCCTTGCTAGGAAATAGCGTCTGCAGATGTCTAGGTATCCTAGCGATAGCGTTCTAGTGCTCCTTAAAACGAGATATTGCATCTCATACCTATGTTTCATGATAAGATATAATATTCATTGCGAAGTGTTTTGCATTCCTCGTCTACGATTCAAATGTATGTAAATGCGACACTTCCTTGCAAGGAAATAGCGTTTGCGGATGTCTAAGTATCGTAGCAACTGATTTCTAATGCTTCTAAAAACGCGATATCGCATCTCATTTCTATGTTTCATGGTGAGATATAATATGATTTGCGAAGTGTTACGTATTTCTCGTCTACACTTCAAATGAATGTAAATGCGACACTTACTTGCAAGGAAATAGCGTTTGCAGATTTCTACGTATCGTAGCAATAGATTTCTAATGCTTCTTAAAACGCGATATCGCATCTCATTTCTATGTTTCATGGTAAGATATAATATGATTTGCGAAGTGTTATGTATTCCTCGTCTACACTTCAAATGAATGTAAATGCGACACTTCCTTGCTAGGAAATAGCGTCTGCAGATGTCTAGGTGTCGTAGCGATAGGGTTCTAATGCTTCTTAAAATGCTACACCGCATCTCATTTCTATGTTTCATCGTAAGATATAATATGATTTGCGAAGTGTTACGTATTCCTCGTCTACACTTCAAATGAATGTAAATGCGACACTTCCTTGCTAGGAAATAGCGTCTGCAGATGTCTAAGTATCGTAGCGATAGAGTTCTAATGCTTCTTAAAACGCGATATCGCATCTCATTTCTATGTTTCATGGTAAGATAAAATATGATTTGCGAAGTGTTATGTATTCCTCGTCTACACTTCAAATGAATGTAAATGCGACACTTCCTTGCTAGGAAATAGCGTCTGCAGATGTCTAGGTATCGTAGCAATAGAGTTCTAATGCTCTTTAAAACGCGATATCGCATCTCATTTCTATGATTCATGGTAAGATATAATATGATTTGCGTAGTGTTATGTACTTCTCGTCTACACTTCAAATGAATGTGAATGAGACACTTCCTCGCTAGGAAATAGCGTTTGCAGATGTCTACGTATCGTAGCAATAGAGTTCTTATGATTCTTAAAACGCGATATCGCATCTCATTTCTATGTTTCATGGTAAAATATAATGTGATTTGCGAAGTGTCACGTATTCCTAGTCTACACTTCAAATGAATGTAAATGCGACACTTCCTTGCTAGGAAATAGCGTCTGCAGATGTCTAAGTATCGTAGCGATATTGTTCTAATGCTTCTTAAAACGCGATATCGCATCTCATTTCTATGTTTCATGGTTAGATATAATGTGATTTGCGAAGTGTTACGTATTCCTCGTATACACTTCAAATGAATGTAAATGCGACACTTCCTTGCTAGGAAATAGCGTCTGCAGATGTCTAAGTATCGTAGCGATAGTGTTCTAATGCTTCTTAAAACGCGATATCGCATCTCATTTCTATGTTTCATGGTAAGATATAATATGATTTGCGAAGTGTTATTTATTCCTCGTCTACACTTCAAATGAATGTAAATGCGACACTTCCTTGCAAGGAAATGGCGTTTGCAGATGTCTACCAGTCGTAGCGATAGAGTTCTAATGCTTCTTGAAACGCGATATCGCATCTCATTTCTATGTTTCATGGTAAGATATAATATGATTTGCGAAGTGTTATGTATTCCTCGTCTACACTTCAAATGAGTGTAAATGCGACACTTCGTTGCTAGGAAATAGCGTCCGCAGATGTCTAGGTATCGCAGCAATAGAGTTCTAATGCTTCTTAAAACGCGATATCGCATCTCATTTCTGTGTTTCATGGTAAGATATAATGTGATTTGCGAAGTGTCACGTATTCCTAGTCTACACTTCAAATGAATGTAAATGCGACACTTCCTTGCTAGGAAATAGCGTCTGCAGATGTCTAGGTATCGTAGCGATAGAGTTCTAATGCTTCTTAAAATGCGATATCGCATCTCATTTCTATGTTTCATGGTAAGATATAATATGATTTGCGAAGTGCTATGTATTCCTCGTCTACACTTCAAACGAATGTAAATGCGACACTTCCTTGCTAGGAAATAGCGTCTGCAGATGTCTAGGTATCCTAGCGATAGCGTTCTAATGCTCCTTAAAACGAGATATTGCATCTCATACCTATGTTTCATGATAAGATATAATATTCATAGCGAAGTGTTCTGCATTCCTCGTCTACGATTCAAATGTATGTAAATGCGACACTTCCTTGCAAGGAAATAGCGTTTGCGGATGTCTAGGTATCGTAGCAATAGATTTCTAATGCTTCTAAAAACGCGATATCGCATCTCATTTCTATGTTTCATGGTAAGATATAATATGATTTGCGAAGTGTTACGTATTTCTCGTCTACACTTCAAATGAATGTAAATGCGACACTTACTTGCAAGGAAATAGCGTTTGCAGATTTCTACGTATCGTAGCAATAGATTTCTAATGCTTCTTAAAACGCGATATCGCATCTCATTTCTATGTTTCATGGTAAGATATAATATGGTTTGCGAAGTGTTATGTATTCCTCGTCTACACTTCAAATGAATGTAAATGCGACACTTCCTTGCTAGGAAATAGCGTCTGTAGATGTCTAGGTGTCGTAGCGATAGGGTTCTAATGCTTCTTAAAACGCGACACCGCATCTCATTTCTATGTTTCATCGTAAGATATAATATGATTTGCGAAGTGTTACGTATTCCTCGTCTACACTTCAAATGAATGTAAATGCGACACTTCCTTGCTAGGAAATAGCGTCTGCAGATGTCTAAGTATCGTAGCGATAGAGTTCTAATGCTTCTTAAAACGCGATATCGCATCTCATTTCTATGTTTCATGGTAAGATATAATATGATTTGCGAAGTGTTATGTATTCCTCGTCTGCACTTCAAATGAATGTAAATGCGACACTTCCTCGCTAGGAAATAGCGTCTGCTGATGTCTAGGTGTCGTAGCGATAGGGTTCTAATGCTTCTTAAAACGCGACACCGCATCTCATTTCTATGTTTCATCGTAAGATATAATATGATTTGCGAAGTGTTACGTATTCCTCGTCTATACTTCAAATGAATGTAAATGCGACACTTCCTTGCTATGAAATAGCGTCTGCAGATGTCTAAGTATCGTAGCGATAGAGTTCTAATGCTTCTTAAAACGCGATATCGCATCTCATTTCTATGTTTCATGGTAAGATATAATATGATTTGCGAAGTGCTATGTATTCCTCGTCTACACTTCAAACGAATGTAAATGCGACACTTCCTTGCTAGGAAATAGCGTCTGCAGATGTCTAGGTATCCTAGCGATAGCGTTCTAGTGCTCCTTAAAACGAGATATTGCATCTCATACCTATGTTTCATGATAAGATATAATATTCATTGCGAAGTGTTTTGCATTCCTCGTCTACGATTCAAATGTATGTAAATGCGACACTTCCTTGCAAGGAAATAGCGTTTGCGGATGTCTAAGTATCGTAGCAACTGATTTCTAATGCTTCTAAAAACGCGATATCGCATCTCATTTCTATGTTTCATGGTGAGATATAATATGATTTGCGAAGTGTTACGTATTTCTCGTCTACACTTCAAATGAATGTAAATGCGACACTTACTTGCAAGGAAATAGCGTTTGCAGATTTCTACGTATCGTAGCAATAGATTTCTAATGCTTCTTAAAACGCGATATCGCATCTCATTTCTATGTTTCATGGTAAGATATAATATGATTTGCGAAGTGTTATGTATTCCTCGTCTACACTTCAAATGAATGTAAATGCGACACTTCCTTGCTAGGAAATAGCGTCTGCAGATGTCTAGGTGTCGTAGCGATAGGGTTCTAATGCTTCTTAAAATGCTACACCGCATCTCATTTCTATGTTTCATCGTAAGATATAATATGATTTGCGAAGTGTTACGTATTCCTCGTCTACACTTCAAATGAATGTAAATGCGACACTTCCTTGCTAGGAAATAGCGTCTGCAGATGTCTAAGTATCGTAGCGATAGAGTTCTAATGCTTCTTAAAACGCGATATCGCATCTCATTTCTATGTTTCATGGTAAGATAAAATATGATTTGCGAAGTGTTATGTATTCCTCGTCTACACTTCAAATGAATGTAAATGCGACACTTCCTTGCTAGGAAATAGCGTCTGCAGATGTCTAGGTATCGTAGCAATAGAGTTCTAATGCTCTTTAAAACGCGATATCGCATCTCATTTCTATGATTCATGGTAAGATATAATATGATTTGCGTAGTGTTATGTACTTCTCGTCTACACTTCAAATGAATGTGAATGAGACACTTCCTCGCTAGGAAATAGCGTTTGCAGATGTCTACGTATCGTAGCAATAGAGTTCTTATGATTCTTAAAACGCGATATCGCATCTCATTTCTATGTTTCATGGTAAAATATAATGTGATTTGCGAAGTGTCACGTATTCCTAGTCTACACTTCAAATGAATGTAAATGCGACACTTCCTTGCTAGGAAATAGCGTCTGCAGATGTCTAAGTATCGTAGCGATATTGTTCTAATGCTTCTTAAAACGCGATATCGCATCTCATTTCTATGTTTCATGGTTAGATATAATGTGATTTGCGAAGTGTTACGTATTCCTCGTATACACTTCAAATGAATGTAAATGCGACACTTCCTTGCTAGGAAATAGCGTCTGCAGATGTCTAAGTATCGTAGCGATAGTGTTCTAATGCTTCTTAAAACGCGATATCGCATCTCATTTCTATGTTTCATGGTAAGATATAATATGATTTGCGAAGTGTTATTTATTCCTCGTCTACACTTCAAATGAATGTAAATGCGACACTTCCTTGCAAGGAAATGGCGTTTGCAGATGTCTACCAGTCGTAGCGATAGAGTTCTAATGCTTCTTGAAACGCGATATCGCATCTCATTTCTATGTTTCATGGTAAGATATAATATGATTTGCGAAGTGTTATGTATTCCTCGTCTACACTTCAAATGAGTGTAAATGCGACACTTCGTTGCTAGGAAATAGCGTCCGCAGATGTCTAGGTATCGCAGCAATAGAGTTCTAATGCTTCTTAAAACGCGATATCGCATCTCATTTCTGTGTTTCATGGTAAGATATAATGTGATTTGCGAAGTGTCACGTATTCCTAGTCTACACTTCAAATGAATGTAAATGCGACACTTCCTTGCTAGGAAATAGCGTCTGCAGATGTCTAGGTATCGTAGCGATAGAGTTCTAATGCTTCTTAAAATGCGATATCGCATCTCATTTCTATGTTTCATGGTAAGATATAATATGATTTGCGAAGTGCTATGTATTCCTCGTCTACACTTCAAACGAATGTAAATGCGACACTTCCTTGCTAGGAAATAGCGTCTGCAGATGTCTAGGTATCCTAGCGATAGCGTTCTAATGCTCCTTAAAACGAGATATTGCATCTCATACCTATGTTTCATGATAAGATATAATATTCATAGCGAAGTGTTCTGCATTCCTCGTCTACGATTCAAATGTATGTAAATGCGACACTTCCTTGCAAGGAAATAGCGTTTGCGGATGTCTAGGTATCGTAGCAATAGATTTCTAATGCTTCTAAAAACGCGATATCGCATCTCATTTCTATGTTTCATGGTAAGATATAATATGATTTGCGAAGTGTTACGTATTTCTCGTCTACACTTCAAATGAATGTAAATGCGACACTTACTTGCAAGGAAATAGCGTTTGCAGATTTCTACGTATCGTAGCAATAGATTTCTAATGCTTCTTAAAACGCGATATCGCATCTCATTTCTATGTTTCATGGTAAGATATAATATGATTTGCGAAGTGTTATGTATTCCTCGTCTACACTTCAAATGAATGTAAATGCGACACTTCCTTGCTAGGAAATAGCGTCTGTAGATGTCTAGGTGTCGTAGCGATAGGGTTCTAATGCTTCTTAAAACGCGACACCGCATCTCATTTCTATGTTTCATCGTAAGATATAATATGATTTGCGAAGTGTTACGTATTCCTCGTCTACACTTCAAATGAATGTAAATGCGACACTTCCTTGCTAGGAAATAGCGTCTGCAGATGTCTAAGTATCGTAGCGATAGAGTTCTAATGCTTCTTAAAACGCGATATCGCATCTCATTTCTATGTTTCATGGTAAGATATAATATGATTTGCGAAGTGTTATGTATTCCTCGTCTACACTTCAAATGAGTGTAAATGCGACACTTCGTTGCTAGGAAATAGCGTCTGCAGATGTCTAGGTATCGTAGCGATAGAATTCTAATGCTTCTTAAAATGCAATATCGCATCTCATTTCTATGTTTCATGGTAAGATATAATATGGTTTGCGAAGTGCTATGTATTCCTCGTCTACACTTCAAACGAATGTAAATGCGACACTTCCTTGCTAGGAAATAGCGTCTGCAGATGTCTAGGTATCCTAGCGATAGCGTTCTAATGCTCCTTAAAACGAGATATTGCATCTCATACCTATGTTTCATGATAAGATATAATATTCATTGCGAAGTGTTTTGCATTCCTCGTCTACGATTCAAATGTATGTAAATGCGACACTTCCTTGCAAGGAAATAGCGTTTGCGGATGTCTAAGTATCGTAGCAATAGACTTCTAATGCTTCTAAAAACGCGATATCGCATCTCATTTCTATGTTTCATGGTAAGATATAATATGATTTGCGAAGTGTTACGTATTTCTCGTCTACACTTCAAATGAATGTAAATGCGACACTTCCTTGCTAGGAAATAGCGTCTGCAGATGTCTAAGTATCGTAGCGATAGAGTTCTAATGCTTCTTAAAACGCGATATCGCATCTCATTTCTATGTTTCATGGTAAGATATAATATGATTTGCGAAGTGTTATTTATTCCTCGTCTACACTTCAAATGAACGTAAATGCGACACTTCCTTGCAAGGAAATAGCGTTTGCAGATGTCTACCTGTCGTAGCGATAGAGTTCTAATGCTTCTTGAAACGCGATATCGCATCTCATTTCTATGTTTCATGGTAAGATATAATATGATTTGCGAAGTGTTATGTATTCCTCTTCTACACTTCAAATGAGTGTAAATGCGACACTTCGTTGCTAGGAAATAGCGTCTGCAGATGTCTACGTATCGCAGCAATAGAGTTCTAATGCTTCTTAAAACGCGATATCGCATCTCATTTCTGTGTTTCATGGTAAGATAAAATGTGATTTGCGAAGTGTCACGTATTCCTAGTCTACACTTCAAATGAATGTAAATGCGACACTTCCTTGCTAGGAAATAGCGTTTGCAGATGTCTAGGTATCGTAGCGATAGAGTTCTAATGCTTCTTAAAATGCGATATCGCATCTCATTTCTATGTTTCATGGTAAGATATAATATGATTTGCGAAGTGCTATGTATTCCTCGTCTACACTTCAAACGAATGTAAATGCGACACTTCCTTGCTAGGAAATAGCGTCTGCAGATGTCTAGGTATCCTAGCGATAGCGTTCTAATGCTCCTTAAAACGCGACACCGCATCTCATTTCTATGTTTCATCGTAAGATATAATATGATTTGCGAAGTGTTACGTATTCCTCGTCTACACTTCAAATGAATGTAAATGCGACACTTCCTTGCCAGGAAATAGCGTCTGCAGATGTCTAAGTATCGTAGCGATAGAGTTCTAATGCTTCTTAAAACGCGATATCGCATCTCATTTCTATGTTTCATGGTAAGATATAATATGATTTGCGAAGTGTTATTTATTCCTCGTCTACACTTCAAATGAACGTAAATGCGACACTTCCTTGCAAGGAAATAGCGTTTGCAGATGTCTACCTGTCGTAGCGATAGAGTTCTAATGCTTCTTAAAACGCGATATCGCATCTCATTTCTATGTTTCATGGTAAGATATAATATGATTTGCGAAGTGTTATGTATTCCTCTTCTACACTTCAAATGAGTGTAAATGCGACACTTCGTTGCTAGGAAATAGCGTCTGCAGATGTCTACGTATCGCAGCAATAGAGTTCTAATGCTTCTTAAAACGCGATATCGCATCTCATTTCTGTGTTTCATGGTAAGATATAATGTGATTTGCGAAGTGTCACGTATTCCTAGTCTACACTTCAAATGAATGTAAATGCGACACTTCCTTGCAAGGAAATAGCGTTTGCAGATGTCTACCTGTCGTAGCGATAGAGTTCTAATGCTTCTTAAAATGCGATATCGCATCTCATTTCTATGTTTCATGGTAAGATATAATATGATTTGCGAAGTGCTATGTATTCCTCGTCTACACTTCAAACGAATGTAAATGCGACACTTCCTTGCTAGGAAATAGCGTCTGCAGATGTCTAGGTATCCTAGCGATAGCGTTCTAATGCTCCTTAAAACGAGATATTGCATCTCATACCTATGTTTCATGATAAGATATAATATTCATAGCGAAGTGTTTTGCATTCCTCGTCTACGATTCAAATGTATGTAAATGCGACACTTCCTTGCAAGGAAATAGCGTTTGCGGATGTCTAAGTATCGTAGCAATAGATTTCTAATGCTTCTAAAACGCGATATCGCATCCCATTTCTATGTTTCATTGTAAGATATAATATGATTTGCGAAGTGTTACGTATTTCTCGTCTACACTTCAAACGAATGTAAATGCGACACTTACTTGCAAGGAAATAGCGTTTGCAGAATTCTACGTATCGTAGCAATAGATTTCTAATGCTTCTTAAAACGCGATATCGCATCTCATTTCTATGTTTCATGGTAAGATATAATATGATTTGCGAAGTGTTATGTATTCCTCGTCTACACCTCAAATGAATGTAAATGCGACACTTCCTTGCTAGGAAATAGCGTCTGCAGATGTCTAGGTGTCGTAGCGATAGGGTTCTAATGCTTCTTAAAACGCGACACCGCATCTCATTTCTATGTTTCATCGTAAGATATAATATGATTTGCGAAGTGTTACGTATTCCTCGTCTATACTTCAAATGAATGTAAATGCGACACTTCCTTGCTAGGAAATAGCGTCTGCAGATGTCTAAGTATCGTAGCGATAGAGTTCTAATGCTTCTTAAAACGCGATATCGCATCTCATTTCTATGTTTCATGGTAAGATATAATATGATTTGCGAAGTGCTATGTATTCCTCGTCTACACTTCAAACGAATGTAAATGCGACACTTCCTTGCTAGGAAATAGCGTCTGCAGATGTCTAGGTATCCTAGCGATAGCGTTCTAGTGCTCCTTAAAACGAGATATTGCATCTCATACCTATGTTTCATGATAAGATATAATATTCATTGCGAAGTGTTTTGCATTCCTCGTCTACGATTCAAATGTATGTAAATGCGACACTTCCTTGCAAGGAAATAGCGTTTGCGGATGTCTAAGTATCGTAGCAACTGATTTCTAATGCTTCTAAAAACGCGATATCGCATCTCATTTCTATGTTTCATGGTGAGATATAATATGATTTGCGAAGTGTTACGTATTTCTCGTCTACACTTCAAATGAATGTAAATGCGACACTTACTTGCAAGGAAATAGCGTTTGCAGATTTCTACGTATCGTAGCAATAGATTTCTAATGCTTCTTAAAACGCGATATCGCATCTCATTTCTATGTTTCATGGTAAGATATAATATGATTTGCGAAGTGTTATGTATTCCTCGTCTACACTTCAAATGAATGTAAATGCGACACTTCCTTGCTAGGAAATAGCGTCTGCAGATGTCTAGGTGTCGTAGCGATAGGGTTCTAATGCTTCTTAAAATGCTACACCGCATCTCATTTCTATGTTTCATCGTAAGATATAATATGATTTGCGAAGTGTTACGTATTCCTCGTCTACACTTCAAATGAATGTAAATGCGACACTTCCTTGCTAGGAAATAGCGTCTGCAGATGTCTAAGTATCGTAGCGATAGAGTTCTAATGCTTCTTAAAACGCGATATCGCATCTCATTTCTATGTTTCATGGTAAGATAAAATATGATTTGCGAAGTGTTATGTATTCCTCGTCTACACTTCAAATGAATGTAAATGCGACACTTCCTTGCTAGGAAATAGCGTCTGCAGATGTCTAGGTATCGTAGCAATAGAGTTCTAATGCTCTTTAAAACGCGATATCGCATCTCATTTCTATGATTCATGGTAAGATATAATGTGATTTGCGTAGTGTTATGTACTTCTCGTCTACACTTCAAATGAATGTGAATGAGACACTTCCTCGCTAGGAAATAGCGTTTGCAGATGTCTACGTATCGTAGCAATAGAGTTCTTATGATTCTTAAAACGCGATATCGCATCTCATTTCTATGTTTCATGGTAAAATATAATGTGATTTGCGAAGTGTCACGTATTCCTAGTCTACACTTCAAATGAATGTAAATGCGACACTTCCTTGCTAGGAAATAGCGTCTGCAGATGTCTAAGTATCGTAGCGATATTGTTCTAATGCTTCTTAAAACGCGATATCGCATCTCATTTCTATGTTTCATGGTAAGATATAATGTGATTTGCGAAGTGTTACGTATTCCTCGTATACACTTCAAATGAATGTAAATGCGACACTTCCTTGCTAGGAAATAGCGTCTGCAGATGTCTAAGTATCGTAGCGATAGTGTTCTAATGCTTCTTAAAACGCGATATCGCATCTCATTTCTATGTTTCATGGTAAGATATAATATGATTTGCGAAGTGTTATTTATTCCTCGTCTACACTTCAAATGAATGTAAATGCGACACTTCCTTGCAAGGAAATAGCGTTTGCAGATGTCTACCAGTCGTAGCGATAGAGTTCTAATGCTTCTTGAAACGCGATATCGCATCTCATTTCTATGTTTCATGGTAAGATATAATATGATTTGCGAAGTGTTATGTATTCCTCGTCTACACTTCAAATGAGTGTAAATGCGACACTTCGTTGCTAGGAAATAGCGTCCGCAGATGTCTAGGTATCGCAGCAATAGAGTTCTAATGCTTCTTAAAACGCGATATCGCATCTCATTTCTGTGTTTCATGGTAAGATATAATGTGATTTGCGAAGTGTCACGTATTCCTAGTCTACACTTCAAATGAATGTAAATGCGACACTTCCTTGCTAGGAAATAGCGTCTGCAGATGTCTAGGTATCGTAGCGATAGAGTTCTAATGCTTCTTAAAATGCGATATCGCATCTCATTTCTATGTTTCATGGTAAGATATAATATGATTTGCGAAGTGCTATGTATTCCTCGTCTACACTTCAAACGAATGTAAATGCGACACTTCCTTGCTAGGAAATAGCGTCTGCAGATGTCTAGGTATACTAGCGATAGCGTTCTAATGCTCCTTAAAACGAGATATTGCATCTCATACCTATGTTTCATGATAAGATATAATATTCATAGCGAAGTGTTCTGCATTCCTCGTCTACGATTCAAATGTATGTAAATGCGACACTTCCTTGCAAGGAAATAGCGTTTGCGGATGTCTAGGTATCGTAGCAATAGATTTCTAATGCTTCTAAAAACGCGATATCGCATCTCATTTCTATGTTTCATGGTAAGATATAATATGATTTGCGAAGTGTTACGTATTTCTCGTCTACACTTCAAATGAATGTAAATGCGACACTTACTTGCAAGGAAATAGCGTTTGCAGATTTCTACGTATCGTAGCAATAGATTTCTAATGCTTCTTAAAACGCGATATCGCATCTCATTTCTATGTTTCATGGTAAGATATAATATCATTTGCGAAGTGTTATGTATTCCTCGTCTACACTTCAAATGAATGTAAATGCGACACTTCCTTGCTAGGAAATAGCGTCTGTAGATGTCTAGGTGTCGTAGCGATAGGGTTCTAATGCTTCTTAAAACGCGACACCGCATCTCATTTCTATGTTTCATCGTAAGATATAATATGATTTGCGAAGTGTTACGTATTCCTCGTCTACACTTCAAATGAATGTAAATGCGACACTTCCTTGCTAGGAAATAGCGTCTGCAGATGTCTAAGTATCGTAGCGATAGAGTTCTAATGCTTCTTAAAACGCGATATCGCATCTCATTTCTATGTTTCATGGTAAGATATAATATGATTTGCGAAGTGTTATGTATTCCTCGTCTACACTTCAAATGAGTGTAAATGCGACACTTCGTTGCTAGGAAATAGCGTCTGCAGATGTCTAGGTATCGCAGCAATACAGTTCTAATGCTTCTTAAAACGCGATATCGCATCTCATTTCTGTGTTTCATGGTAAGATATAATGTGATTTGCGAAGTGTCACGTATTCCTAGTCTACACTTCAAATGAATGTAAATGCGACACTTCCTTGCTAGGAAATAGCGTCTGCAGATGTCTAGGTATCGTAGCGATAGAATTCTAATGCTTCTTAAAATGCGATATCGCATCTCATTTCTATGTTTCATGGTAAGATATAATATGGTTTGCGAAGTGCTATGTATTCCTCGTCTACACTTCAAACGAATGTAAATGCGACACTTCCTTGCTAGGAAATAGCGTCTGCAGATGTCTAGGTATCCTAGCGATAGCGTTCTAATGCTCCTTAAAACGAGATATTGCATCTCATACCTATGTTTCATGATAAGATATAATATTCATTGCGAAGTGTTTTGCATTCCTCGTCTACGATTCAAATGTATGTAAATGCGACACTTCCTTGCAAGGAAATAGCGTTTGCGGATGTCTAAGTATCGTAGCAATAGACTTCTAATGCTTCTAAAAACGCGATATCGCATCTCATTTCTATGTTTCATGGTAAGATATAATATGATTTGCGAAGTGTTACGTATTTCTCGTCTACACTTCAAATGAATGTAAATGCGACACTTGCTTGCAAGGAAATAGCGTTTGCAGATTTCTACGTATCGTAGCAATAGATTTCTAATGCTTCTTAAAACGCGATATCGCATCTCATTTCTATGTTTCATGGTAAGATATAATATGATTTGCGAAGTGTTATGTATTCCTCGTCTACACTTCAAATGAATGTAAATGCGACACTTCCTTGCTAGGAAATAGCGTCTGCAGATGTCTAGGTGTCGTAGTGATAGGGTTCTAATGCTTCTTAAAACGCGACACCGCATCTCAGTTCTATGTTTCATCGTAAGATATAATATGATTTGCGAAGTGTTACGTATTCCTCGTCTACACTTCAAATGAATGTAAATGCGACATTCCTTGCTAGGAAATAGCGTCTGCAGATGTCTAAGTATCGTAGCGATAGAGTTCTAATGCTTCTTAAAACGCGATATCGCATCTCATTTCTATGTTTCATGGTAAGATATAATATGATTTGCGAAGTGTTATTTATTCCTCGTCTACACTTCAAATGAACGTAAATGCGACACTTCCTTGCAAGGAAATAGCGTTTGCAGATGTCTACCTGTCGTAGCGATAGAGTTCTAATGCTTCTTGAAACGCGATATCGCATCTCATTTCTATGTTTCATGGTAAGATATAATATGATTTGCGAAGTGTTATGTATTCCTCTTCTACACTTCAAATGAGTATAAATGCGACACTTCGTTGCTAGGAAATAGCGTCTGCAGATGTATACGTATCGCAGCAATAGAGTTCTAATGCTTCTTAAAACGCGATATCGCATCTCATTTCTGTGTTTCATGGTAAGATATAATGTGATTTGCGAAGTGTCACGTATTCCTAGTCTACACTTCAAATGAATGTAAATGCGACACTTCCTTGCTAGGAAATAGCGTTTGCAGATGTCTAGGTATCGTAGCGATAGAGTTCTAATGCTTCTTAAAATGCGATATCGCATCTCATTTCTATGTTTCATGGTAAGATATAATATGATTTGCGAAGTGCTATGTATTCCTCGTCTACACTTCAAACGAATGTAAATGCGACACTTCCTTGCTAGGAAATAGCGTCTGCAGATGTCTAGGTATCCTAGCGATAGCGTTCTAATGCTCCTTAAAACGCGACACCGCATCTCATTTCTATGTTTCATCGTAAGATATAATATGATTTGCGAAGTGTTACGTATTCCTCGTCTACACTTCAAATGAATGTAAATGCGACACTTCCTTGCCAGGAAATAGCGTCTGCAGATGTCTAAGTATCGTAGCGATAGAGTTCTAATGCTTCTTGAAACGCGATATCGCATCTCATTTCTATGTTTCATGGTAAGATATAATATGATTTGCGAAGTGTCATTTATTCCTCGTCTACACTTCAAATGAATGTAAATGCGACACTTCCTTCCAAGGAAATAGCGTTTGCAGATGTCTACCTGTCGTAGCGATAGAGTTCTAATGCTTCTTGAAACGCAATATCGCATCTCATTTCTATGTTTCATGGTAAGATATAATATGATTTGCGAAGTGTTATGTATTCCTCGTCTACACTTCAAATGAGTGTAAATGCGACACTTCGTTGCTAGGAAATAGCGTCTGCAGATGTCTACGTATCGCAGCAATAGAGTTCTAATGCTTCTTAAAACGCGATATCGCATCTCATTTCTGTGTTTCATGGTAAGATATAATGTGATTTGCGAAGTGTCACGTATTCCTAGTCTACACTTCAAATGAATGTAAATGCGACACTTCCTTGCTAGGAAATAGCGTCTGCAGATGTCTAGGTATCGTAGCGATAGAGTTCTAATGCTTCTTAAAATGCGATATCGCATCTCATTTCTATGTTTCATGGTAAGATATAATATGATTTGCGAAGTGTTATGTATTCCTCGTCTACACTTCAAATGAGTGTAAATGCGACACTTCGTTGCTAGGAAATAGCGTCTGCCGATGTCTAGGTATCGTAGCAATAGAGTTCTAATGCTACTTAAAACGCGATATCGCATCTCATTTCTATGTTTCATGGTAAGATATAAAATGATTTGCGAAGTGTTATTTATTCCTCGTCTACACTTCAAACGAATGTAAATGCGACAATTCCTTGCTAGGAAATAGCGTCTGCAGATGTCTAGGTATCCTAGCGATAGAGTTCTAATGCTCCTTAAAACGAGATATTGCATCTCATACCTATGTTTCATGATAAGATATAATATTCATTGCGAAGTGTTTTGCATTCCTCGTCTACGATTCAAATGTATGTAAATGCGACACTTCCTTGCAAGGAAATAGCGTTTGCAGATGTCTACGTATCGTAGCAATAGAATTCTAATTCTTCTTAAAACGCGATATCGCATCTCATTTCTATGTTTCATGTTAAGATATAATGTGATTTGCGAAGTGTTACGTATTCCTAGTCTACACTTCAAATGAATGTAAATGCGACACTTCCTTGCTAGGAAATAGCGTCTGCAGATGTCTAAGTATCGTAGCGATATTGTTCTAATGCTACTTAAAACGCGATATCGCATCTCATTTCTATGTTTCATGGTAAGATATAATATGATTTGCGAAGTGTTATTTATTCCTCGTCTACACTTCAAATGAATGTAAATGCGACACTTCCTTGCAAGGAAATAGCGTTTGCAGATGTCTACCTGTCGTAGCGATAGAGTTCTAATGCTTCTTGAAACGCGATATCGCATCTCATTTCTATGTTTCACGGTAAGATATAATATGATTTGCGAAGTGTTTTGCATTCCTCGTCTACGATTCAAATGTATGTAAATGCGACACTTCCTTGCAAGGAAATAGCGTTTGCAGATGTCTAAGTATCGTAGCAATAGATTTCTAATGCTTCTAAAAACGCGATATCGCATCTCATTTCTATGTTTCATGGTAAGATATAATATGATTTGCGAAGTGTTATGTATTCCTCGTCTACACTTCAAATGAATGTAAATGCGACACTTCGTTGCTAGGAAATAGCGTCTGCAGATGTCTACGTATCGCAGCAATAGAGTTCTAATGCTTCTTAAACCGCGATATCGCATCTCATTTCTGTGTTTCATGGTAAGATATAATGTGATTTGCGAAGTGTCACGTATTCCTAGTCTACACTTCAAATGAATGTAAATGCGACACTTCCTTGCTAGGAAATAGCGTCTGCAGATGTCTAGGTATCGTAGCGATAGAGTTCTAATGCTTCTTAAAATGCGATATCGCATCTCATTTCTATGTTTCATGGTAAGATATAATATGATTTGCGAAGTGCTATGTATTCCTCGTCTACACTTCAAACGAATGTAAATGCGACACTTCCTTGCTAGGAAATAGCGTCTGCAGATGTCTGGGTATCCTAGCGATAGCGTTCTAATGCTCCTTAAAACGCGACACCGCATCTCATTTCTATGTTTCATCGTAAGATATAATATGATTTGCGAAGTGTTACGTATTCCTCGTCTACACTTCAAATGAATGTAAATGCGACACTTCCTTGCTAGGAAATAGCGTCTGCAGATGTCTAAGTATCGTAGCGATAGAGTTCTAATGCTTCTTAAAACGCGATATCGCATCTCATTTCTATGTTTCATGGTAAGATATAATATGATTTGCGAAGTGTTATTTATTCCTCGTCTACACTTCAAACGAATGTAAATGCGACAATTCCTTGCTAGGAAATAGCGTCTGCAGATGTCTAGGTATCCTAGCGATAGAGTTCTAATGCTCCTTAAAACGAGATATTGCATCTCATACCTATGTTTCATGATAAGATATAATATTCATTGCGAAGTGTTTTGCATTCCTCGTCTACGATTCAAATGTATGTAAATGCGACACTTCCTTGCAAGGAAATAGCGTTTGCAGATGTCTACGTATCGTAGCAATAGAATTCTAATTCTTCTTAAAACGCGATATCGCATCTCATTTCTATGTTTCATGTTAAGATATAATGTGATTTGCGAAGTGTTACGTATTCCTAGTCTACACTTCAAATGAATGTAAATGCGACACTTCCTTGCTAGGAAATAGCGTCTGCAGATGTCTAAGTATCGTAGCGATATTGTTCTAATGCTACTTAAAACGCGATATCGCATCTCATTTCTATGTTTCATGGTAAGATATAATATGATTTGCGAAGTGTTATTTATTCCTCGTCTACACTTCAAATGAATGTAAATGCGACACTTCCTTGCAAGGAAATAGCGTTTGCAGATGTCTACCTGTCGTAGCGATAGAGTTCTAATGCTTCTTGAAACGCGATATCGCATCTCATTTCTATGTTTCATGGTAAGATATAATATGATTTGCGAAGTGTTATGTATTCCTCGTCTACACTTCAAATGAGTGTAAATGCGACACTTCGTTGCTAGGAAATAGCGTCTGCCGATGTCTAGGTATCGTAGCAATAGAGTTCTAATGCTTCTTAAAACGCGATATCGCATCTCATTTCTATGTTTCATGGTAAGATATAATATGATTTGCGAAGTGCTATGTATTCCTCGTCTACACTTCAAACGAATGTAAATGCAACACTTCCTTGCTAGGAAATAGCGTCTGCAGATGTCTAGGTATCCTAGCGATAGAGTTCTAATGCTCCTTAAAACGAGATATTGCATCTCATACCTATGTTTGATGATAAGATATAATATTCATTGCGAAGTGTTTTGCATTCCTCGTCTACGATTCAAATGTATGTAAATGCGACACTTCCTTGCAAGGAAATAGCGTTTGCAGATGTCTAAGTATCGTAGCAATAGATTTCTAATGCTTCTAAAAACGCGATATCGCATCTCATTTCTATGTTTCATGGTAAGATATAATATGATTTGCGAAGTGTTATGTATTCCTCGTCTACACTTCAAATGAATGTAAATGCGACACTTCCTTGCTAGGGAATAGCGTCTGCAGATGTCTAGGTGTCGTAGCGATAGGGTTCTATTGCTTCTTAAAGCGCGACACCGCATCTCATTTCTATGTTTCATCGTAAGATATAATATGACTTGCGAAGTGTCATGTATTCCTCGTCTACACTTCAAATGAATGTAAATGCGACACTTCTTTGCTAGGAAATAGCGTCTGCAGATATCTAGGTATCGTAGCAATAGAGTTCTAATGCTTCTTAAAACGCGATATCGCATCTCATTTCTATGCTTCATGGTAAGATATAATGTGATTTGCGAAGTGTTAAGTATTCCTCGTCTATACTTCAAATGAATGTAAATGCGACACATCCTTGCTAGGAAATAGCATCTGCAGATGTCTAAGTATCGTAGCGATAGAGTTCTAATGCTTCTTAAAACGCGATATCGCGTCTCATTTCTATGTTTCATGGTAAGATATAATATGATTTGCGAAGTGTCATGTATTCCTCGTCTACACTTCAAATGAATGTAAATGCGACACTTCCTCGCTAGGAAATAGCGTTTGCAGGTGTCTACCTATCGTAGCAATAGAATTCTAATTCTTCTTAAAACGCGATATCGCATCTCATTTCTATGTTTCATGGTAAGATATAATATGATTTGCGAAGTGTTATGTATTCCTCGTCTACACTTGAAATGAGTGTAACTGCGACAATTGGTTGCTAGGAAATAGCGTCTGCCGATGTCTAGGTATCGTAGCGATATTGTTCTAATGCTTCTTAAAACGCGATATCGCATCTCATTTCTATGTTTCATGGTAAGATATAATATGATTTGCGAAGTGTTATTTATTCCTCGTCTACACCTCAATTGAATGTAAATGCGACACTTCCTTGCAAGGAAGTAGCGTTTGCAGATTTCTACGTATCGTGGCAATAGATTTCTAATGCTTCTTAAAACGCGATATCGCATCTCATCTCTATGTTTCATGGTACGATATAATATGATTTGCGAAGTGTCATGTATTCCTCGTCTACACTTCAAATGAATGTAAATGCGACACTTCCTTGCTAGGAAATAGCGTCTGCAGATGTCTAGGTATCGTAGCAATAGAGTTCTAATGCTATTTAAAACGCGATATCGCATCTCATTTCTATGATTCATGTTAAGATATAATATGATTTGCGTAGTGTTATGTACTCCTCGTCTACACTTCAAATGAATGTAAATGCGACACTTCCTTGAAAGGAAATAGCGTCCGCAGATGTCTAGGTATCGTAGCGATAGAGTTCTAATGCTTCTTAAAATGCGATATCGCATCTCATTTCTATGTTTCATGGTAAGATATAATATGATTTGCGAAGTGCTATGTATTCCTCGTCTACAGTTCAAACGAATGTAAATGCAACACTTCCTTGCTAGGAAATAGCGCCTGCAGATGTCTAGGTATCCTAGCGATAGAGTTCTAATGCTCCTTAAAACGAGATATTGCATCTCATACCTATGTTTTATGATAAGATATAATATTCATTGCGAAGTGTTTTGCTTTCCCCGTCTACGATTCAAATGTATGTAAATGCGACACTTCCTTGCAAGGAAATAGCGTTTGCAGATGTCTAAGTATCGTAGCAATAGATTTCTAATGCTTCTAAAAACGCGATATCGCATCTCATTTCTATGTTTCATGGTAAGATATAATATGATTTGCGAAGTGTTACGTATTTCTCGTCTACACTTGAAATGAATGTAAATGCGACACTTCCTTGCTTGGAAATAGCGTCTGCAGATGTCTAGGTGTCGTAGCGATAGGGTTCTATTGCTTCTTAAAGCGCGACACCGCATCTCATTTCTATGTTTCATCTTAAGATATAATATGATTTGCGAAGTGTCATGAATTCCTCGTCTACACTTCAAATGGATGTAAATGCGACACTTCCTTGCAAGGAAATAGCGTTTGCAGATTTCTACGTATCGTAGCAATAGATTTCTAATGCTTCTTAAAACGCGATATCGCATCTCATTTCCATGTTTCATTGTAAGATATAATATGATTTGCGAAGTGTCATGTATTCCTCGTCTACACTTCAGATGAATGTAAATGCGACACTTCCTTGCTAGGAAATAGCGTCTGCCGATGTCTAGGTATCGTAGCAATAGAGTTCTAATGCTCCTTAAAACGCGATATCGCATCTCATTTCTATGTTTCATGGTAAAATATAATGTGATTTGCGAAGTGTCACGTATTCCTAGTCTACACTTCAAATGAATGTAAATGCGACACTTCCTTGCTAGGAAATAGCGTCTGCAGATGTCTAAGTATCGTAGCGATATTGTTCTAATGCTTCTTAAAACGCGATATCGCATCTCATTTCTATGTTTCATGGTAAGATATAATATGATTTGCGAAGTGTTATTTATTCCTCGTCTACACTTCAAATGAATGTAAATGCGACACTTCCTTGCAAGGAAGTAGCGTTTGCAGATTTCTACGTATCGTGGCAATAGATTTCTAATGCTTCTTAAAACGCGATATCGCATCTCATTTCTATGTTTCATGGTAAGATATAATATGATTTGCGAAGTGTCATGTATTCCTCGTCTACACTTCAAATGAATGTAAATGCGACACTTCCTTGCTAGGAAATAGCGCCTGCAGATGTCTAGGTATCCTAGCGATAGATTTCTAATGCTCCTTAAAACGAGATATTGCATCTCATACCTATGTTTCATGATAAGATATAATATTCATTGCGAAGTGTTTTGCATTCCTCGTCTACGATTCAAATGTATGTAAATGCGACACTTCCTTGCAAGGAAATAGCGTTTGCAGATGTCTAAGTATCGTAGCAATAGATTTCTAATGCTTCTAAAAACGCGATATCGCATCTCATTTCTATGTTTCATGGTAAGATATAATATGATTTGCGAAGTGTTACGTATTTCTCGTCTACACTTGAAATGAATGTAAATGCGACACTTCTTTGCTAGGAAATAGCGTCTGCAGATGTCTAGGTGTCGTAGCGATAGGGTTCTATCGCTTCTTAAAGCGCGACACCGCATCTCATTTCTATGTTTCATCGTAAGATATAATATGATTTGCGAAGTGTCATGTATTCCTCGTCTACACTTCAAATGAATGTAAATGCGACACTTCCTTGAAAGGAAATAGCGCTTGCAGATGTCTACCTATCATAGCAGTAGAGTTCTAATGCTTATTAAAACGCGATATCGCATCTCATTTCTATGTTTCATGGTAAGATATAATATGATTTGCGAAGTGTGTGTATTCCACGTCTACACTTCAAATGAATGTAAATGCGACACTTCCTTGCAAAGAAATAGCGTTTGCAGATGTCTACGTATCGTAGCAATAGAATTCTAATTCTTCTTAAAACGCGATATCGCATCTCATTTCTATGTTTCATGGTAAGATATAATATGAGTTGCGAAGAGTTACGTATTCCTCGTCTGCACTTCGAATGAATGTAAATGCGACACTTCCTCGCTAGGAAATAGCGTTTGCAGATGTCTACGTATCGTAGCAATAGAGTTCTAATGCTTCTTAAAACGCGATATCGCATCTCATTTCTATGTTTCATGGTAAGATATAATATGATTTGCGAAGTGTTATGTATTTCTCGTCTACACTTCAAATGGATGTAAATGCGACACTTCCTTGCAAGGAAATAGCGTTTGCAGATTTCTACGTATCGTAGCATTAGATTTCTAATGCTTCTTAAAACGCGATATCGCATCTCATTTCCATGTTTCATTGTAAGATATAATATGATTTGCGAAGTGTCATGTATTCCTCGTCTACACTTCAAATGAATGTAAATGCGACACTTCCTTGCTAGGAAATAGCGTCTGCCGATGTCTAGGTATCGTAGCAATAGAGTTCTAATGCTCTTTAAAACGCGATATCGCATCTCATTTCTATGATTCATGGTAAGATATAATATGATTTGCGTAGTGTTATGTACTCCTCGTCTACACTTCAAATGAATGTAAATGCGACACTTCCTTGAAAGGAAATAGCGTCTGCAGATGTCTAGGTATCGTAGCGATAGAGTTCTAATGCTTCTTAAAATGCGATATCGCATCTCATTTCTATGTTTCATGGTGAGATATAATATGATTTGCGAAGTGCTATGTATTCCTCGTCTACACTTCAAACGAATGTAAATGCAACACTTCCTTGCTAGGAAATAGCGCCTGCATATGTCTAGGTATCCTAGCGATAGAGTTCTAATGCTCCTTAAAACGAGATATTGCATCTCATACCTATGTTTCATGATAAGATATAATATTCATTGCGAAGTGTTTTGCATTCCTCGTCTACGATTCAAATGTATGTAAATGCGACACTTCCTTGCAAGGAAATAGCGTTTGCAGATGTCTAAGTATCGTAGCAATAGATTTCTAATGCTTCTAAAAACGCGATATCGCATCTCATTTCTATGTTTCCTGGTAAGATATAATATGATTTGCGAAGTGTTACGTATTTCTCGTCTACACTTGAAATGAATGTAAATGCGACACTTACTTGCAAGGAAATAGCGTTTGCAGATTTCTGCGTATCGTAGCAATAGATTTCTAATGCTTCTTAAAACGCGATATCGCATCTCATTTCTATGTTTCATGGTAAGATATAATATGATTTGCGAAGTGTTATGTATTCCTCGTCTACACTTCAAATGAATGTAAATGCGACACTTCTTTGCTAGGAAATAGCGTCTGCAGATGTCTAGGTGTCGTAGCGATAGGGTTCTATTGCTTCTTAAAGCGCGACACCGCATCTCATTTCTATGTTTCATCGTAAGATATAATATGATTTGCGAAGTGTCATGT